>NC_053492.1:103904471-104039471 GCF_905171775.1 Rana temporaria
TAACTGCCAATTTACGGTTTATATTGGCTCAGCCGATGACATCACAGGTCATGTGACTTTTTGTTGTTTTTGAAATCTCATGATGACTCAGCAAAAAAAATAACTGCCAATTTACGGTTTATATTGGCTCAGCCGATGACATCACAGGTCATGTGACTTGTTGTTGTTGTTTTTGAAATATCATGACTCAGCAAAAAAAATAACTGCCAAAAAATAACTGCCAATTTACGGTTTATATTGGCTCAGCCGATGACATCACAGGTCATGTGACTTGTTGTTGTTGTTTTTGAAATCTCATGATGACTCAGCAAAAAAAATAACTGCCAATTTACGGTTTATATTGGCTCAGCCGATGACATCACAGGTCATGTGACTTGTTGTTGTTGTTTTTGAAATCTCATGATGACTCAGCAAAAAAAATAACTGCCAATTTACGGTTTATATTGGCTCAGCCGATGACATCACAGGTCATGTGACTTGTTGTTGTTGTTTTTGAAATCTCATGATGACTCAGCAAAAAAAATAACTGCCAATTTACGGTTTATATTGGCTCAGCCGATGACATCACAGGTCATGTGACTTTTTGTTGTTTTTGAAATCTCATGATGACTCAGCATAAAAAATAACTGCCAATTTACGGTTTATATTGGCTCAGCCGATGACATCACAGGTCATGTGACTTGTTGTTGTTTTTGAAATCTCATCATGACTCAGCAAAAAAAATAACTGCCAAAAATAACTGCCAATTTACGGTTTATATTGGCTCAGCCGATGACATCACAGGTCATGTGACTTGTTGTTTTTGAAATCTCATGATGATTCAGCAAAAAACTAACTGCCTATTTACGGTTTATATTGGCTCAGCCGATGACATCACAGGTCATGTGACTTGTTGTTGTTTTTGAAATATCATCATGACACAGCAAAATAAATAACTGCCAATTTACGGTTTATATTGGCTCAGCCGATGACATCACAGGTCATGTGACTTGTTGTTGTTTTTGAAATATCATGACTCAGCAAAAAAAATAACTGCCAAAAAATAACTGCCAATTTACGGTTTATATTGGCTCAGCCGATGACATCACAGGTCATGTGACTTGTTGTTGTTGTTTTTGAAATCTCATGATGACTCAGCAAAAAAAATAACTGCCAATTTACGGTTTATATTGGCTCAGCCGATGACATCACAGGTCATGTGACTTGTTGTTGTTTTTGAAATCTCATGATGACTCAGCAAAAAAAATAACTGCCAATTTACGGTTTATATTGGCTCAGCCGATGACATCACAGGTCATGTGACTTGTTGTTGTTGTTTTTGAAATCTCATGATGACTCAGCAAAAAAAATAACTGCCAATTTACGGTTTATATTGGCTCAGCCGATGACATCACAGGTCATGTGACTTTTTGTTGTTTTTGAAATCTCATGATGACTCAGCAAAAAAAATAACTGCCAATTTACGGTTTATATTGGCTCAGCCGATGACATCACAGGTCATGTGACTTGTTGTTGTTTTTGAAATCTCATCATGACTCAGCAAAAAAAATAACTGCCAAAAAATAACTGCCAATTTACGGTTTATATTGGCTCAGTCGATGACATCACAGGTCATGTGACTTGTTGTTGTTGTTTTTGAAATCTCATCATGACTCAGCAAAAAAAATAACTGCCAAAAAATAACTGCCAATTTACAGTTTATATTGGCTCAGCCGATGACATCACAGGTCATGTGACTTGTTGTTGTTGTTGTTTTTGAAATCTCATGATTACTCAGCAAAAAAAATAACTGCCAATTTACGGTTTATATTGGCTCAGCCGATGACATCACAGGTCATGTGACTTGTTGTTGTTTTTGAAATCTCATGATGACTCAGCAAAAAAAATAACTGCCAATTTACGGTTTATATTGGCTCAGCCGATGACATCACAGGTCATGTGACTTGTTGTTGTTGTTTTTGAAATCTCATGATGACTTAGCAAAAAAAATAACTGCCAATTTACGGTTTATATTGGCTCAGCCGATGACATCACAGGTCATGTGACTTTTTGTTGTTTTTGAAATCTCATGATGACTCAGCAAAAAAAATAACTGCCAATTTACGGTTTATATTGGCTCAGCCGATGACATCACAGGTCATGTGACTTGTTGTTGTTTTTGAAATCTCATCATGACTCAGCAAAAAAAATAACTGCCAAAAAATAACTGCCAATTTACGGTTTATATTGGCTCAGCCGATGACATCACAGGTCATGTGACTTGTTGTTGTTTTTGAAATCTCATCATGACTCAGCAAAAAAAATAACTGCCAAAAAATAACTGCCAATTTACGGTTTATATTGGCTCAGCCGATGACATCACAGGTCATGTGACTTGTTGTTGTTGTTTTTGAAATCTCATGATGACTCAGCAAAAAAAATAACTGCCAATTTACGGTTTATATTGGCTCAGCTGATGACATCACAGGTCATGTGACTTGTTGTTGTTTTTGAAATCTCATGATGACTCAGCAAAAAAAATAACTGCCAATTTACGGTTTATATTGGCTCAGCCGATGACATCACAGGTCATGTGACTTGTTGTTGTTTTTGAAATCTCATCATGACTTAGCAAAAAAAATAACTGCCAAAAAATAACTGCCAATTTACGGTTTATATTGGCTCAGCCGATGACATCAAAGGTCATGTGACTTGTTGTTGTTGTTTTTGAAATATCATGACTCAGCAAAAAAAATAACTGCCAAAAAATAACTGCCAATTTACGGTTTATATTGGCTCAGCCGATGACATCACAGGTCATGTGACTTGTTGTTGTTGTTTTTGAAATATCATGACTCAGCAAAAAAAATAACTGCCAAAAAATAACTGCCAATTTACGGTTTATATTGGCTCAGCCGATGACATCACAGGTCATGTGACTTGTTGTTGTTGTTTTTGAAATCTCATGATGACTCAGCAAAAAAATAACTGCCAATTTACGGTTTATATTGGCTCAGCCGATGACATCACAGGTCATGTGACTTGTTGTTGTTGTTTTTGAAATCTCATGATGACTCAGCAAAAAAAATAACTGCCAAAAAATAACTGCCAATTTACGGTTTATATTGGCTCAGCCGATGACATCACAGGTCATGTGACTTGTTGTTGTTGTTTTTGAAATCTCATGATGACTCAGCAAAAAAATAACTGCCAATTTACGGTTTATATTGGCTCAGCCGATGACATCACAGGTCATGTGACTTGTTGTTTTTGAAATCTCATCATGACTCAGCAAAAAAAATAACTGCCAAAAAATAACTGCCAATTTACGGTTTATATTGGCTCAGCCGATGACATCACAGGTCATGTGACTTGTTGTTGTTGTTTTTGAAATCTCATGATGACTCAGCAAAAAAAATAACTGCCAATTTACGGTTTATATTGGCTCAGCTGATGACATCACAGGTCATGTGACTTGTTGTTGTTTTTGAAATCTCATGATGACTCAGCAAAAAAAATAACTGCCAATTTACGGTTTATATTGGCTCAGCCGATGACATCACAGGTCATGTGACTTGTTGTTTTTGAAATCTCATCATGACTTAGCAAAAAAAATAACTGCCAAAAAATAACTGCCAATTTACGGTTTATATTGGCTCAGCCGATGACATCAAAGGTCATGTGACTTGTTGTTGTTGTTTTTGAAATATCATGACTCAGCAAAAAAAATAACTGCCAAAAAATAACTGCCAATTTACGGTTTATATTGGCTCAGCCGATGACATCACAGGTCATGTGACTTGTTGTTGTTGTTTTTGAAATCTCATGATGACTTAGCAAAAAAAATAACTGCCAATTTACGGTTTATATTGGCTCAGCCGATGACATCACAGGTCATGTGACTTTTTGTTGTTTTTGAAATCTCATGATGACTCAGCAAAAAAAATAACTGCCAATTTACGGTTTATATTGGCTCAGCCGATGACATCACAGGTCATGTGACTTGTTGTTGTTTTTGAAATCTCATCATGACTCAGCAAAAAAAATAACTGCCAAAAAATAACTGCCAATTTACGGTTTATATTGGCTCAGCCGATGACATCACAGGTCATGTGACTTGTTGTTGTTTTTGAAATCTCATCATGACTCAGCAAAAAAAATAACTGCCAAAAAATAACTGCCAATTTACGGTTTATATTGGCTCAGCCGATGACATCACAGGTCATGTGACTTGTTGTTGTTGTTTTTGAAATCTCATGATGACTCAGCAAAAAAAATAACTGCCAATTTACGGTTTATATTGGCTCAGCTGATGACATCACAGGTCATGTGACTTGTTGTTGTTTTTGAAATCTCATGATGACTCAGCAAAAAAAATAACTGCCAATTTACGGTTTATATTGGCTCAGCCGATGACATCACAGGTCATGTGACTTGTTGTTGTTTTTGAAATCTCATCATGACTTAGCAAAAAAAATAACTGCCAAAAAATAACTGCCAATTTACGGTTTATATTGGCTCAGCCGATGACATCAAAGGTCATGTGACTTGTTGTTGTTGTTTTTGAAATATCATGACTCAGCAAAAAAAATAACTGCCAAAAAATAACTGCCAATTTACGGTTTATATTGGCTCAGCCGATGACATCACAGGTCATGTGACTTGTTGTTGTTGTTTTTGAAATATCATGACTCAGCAAAAAAAATAACTGCCAAAAAATAACTGCCAATTTACGGTTTATATTGGCTCAGCCGATGACATCACAGGTCATGTGACTTGTTGTTGTTGTTTTTGAAATCTCATGATGACTCAGCAAAAAAATAACTGCCAATTTACGGTTTATATTGGCTCAGCCGATGACATCACAGGTCATGTGACTTGTTGTTGTTGTTTTTGAAATCTCATGATGACTCAGCAAAAAAATAACTGCCAAAAAATAACTGCCAATTTACGGTTTATATTGGCTCAGCCGATGACATCACAGGTCATGTGACTTGTTGTTGTTGTTTTTGAAATCTCATGATGACTCAGCAAAAAAATAACTGCCAATTTACGGTTTATATTGGCTCAGCCGATGACATCACAGGTCATGTGACTTGTTGTTTTTGAAATCTCATCATGACTCAGCAAAAAAAATAACTGCCAAAAAATAACTGCCAATTTACGGTTTATATTGGCTCAGCCGATGACATCACAGGTCATGTGACTTGTTGTTGTTGTTTTTGAAATCTCATGATGACTCAGCAAAAAAAATAACTGCCAATTTACGGTTTATATTGGCTCAGCCGATGACATCACAGGTCATGTGACTTGTTGTTGTTTTTGAAATCTCATGATGACTCAGCAAAAAAAATAACTGCCAATTTACGGTTTATATTGGCTCAGCCGATGACATCACAGGTCATGTGACTTGTTGTTTTTGAAATCTCATCATGACTTAGCAAAAAAAATAACTGCCAAAAAATAACTGCCAATTTACGGTTTATATTGGCTCAGCCGATGACATCAAAGGTCATGTGACTTGTTGTTGTTGTTTTTGAAGTATCATGACTCAGCAAAAAAAATAACTGCCAAAAAATAACTGCCAATTTACGGTTTATATTGGCTCAGCCGATGACATCACAGGTCATGTGACTTGTTGTTGTTGTTTTTGAAATCTCATGATGACTCAGCAAAAAAATAACTGCCAATTTACGGTTTATATTGGCTCAGCCGATGACATCACAGGTCATGTGACTTGTTGTTGTTGTTTTTGAAATCTCATGATGACTCAGCAAAAAAAATAACTGCCAATTTACGGTTTATATTGGCTCAGCCGATGACATCACAGGTCATGTGACTTGTTGTTGTTTTTGAAATCTCATGATGACTCAGCAAAAAAAATAACTGCCAATTTACGGTTTATATTGGCTCAGCCGATGACATCACAGGTCATGTGACTTGTTGTTGTTGTTTTTGAAATCTCATGATGACTTAGCAAAAAAAATAACTGCCAATTTACGGTTTATATTGGCTCAGCCGATGACATCACAGGTCATGTGACTTTTTGTTGTTTTTGAAATCTCATGATGACTCAGCAAAAAAAATAACTGCCAATTTACGGTTTATATTGGCTCAGCCGATGACATCACAGGTCATGTGACTTGTTGTTGTTTTTGAAATCTCATCATGACTCAGCAAAAAAAATAACTGCCAAAAAATAACTGCCAATTTACGGTTTATATTGGCTCAGCCGATGACATCACAGGTCATGTGACTTGTTGTTGTTTTTGAAATCTCATCATGACTCAGCAAAAAAAATAACTGCCAAAAAATAACTGCCAATTTACGGTTTATATTGGCTCAGCCGATGACATCACAGGTCATGTGACTTGTTGTTGTTGTTTTTGAAATCTCATGATGACTCAGCAAAAAAAATAACTGCCAATTTACGGTTTATATTGGCTCAGCTGATGACATCACAGGTCATGTGACTTGTTGTTGTTTTTGAAATCTCATGATGACTCAGCAAAAAAAATAACTGCCAATTTACGGTTTATATTGGCTCAGCCGATGACATCACAGGTCATGTGACTTGTTGTTGTTTTTGAAATCTCATCATGACTTAGCAAAAAAAATAACTGCCAAAAAATAACTGCCAATTTAGGGTTTATATTGGCTCAGCCGATGACATCAAAGGTCATGTGACTTGTTGTTGTTGTTTTTGAAATATCATGACTCAGCAAAAAAAATAACTGCCAAAAAATAACTGCCAATTTACGGTTTATATTGGCTCAGCCGATGACATCACAGGTCATGTGACTTGTTGTTTTTGAAATCTCATGATGATTCAGCAAAAAACTAACTGCCTATTTACGGTTTATATTGGCTCAGCCGATGACATCACAGGTCATGTGACTTGTTGTTGTTGTTTTTGAAATATCATGACTCAGCAAAAAAAATAACTGCCAAAAAATAACTGCCAATTTACGGTTTATATTGGCTCAGCCGATGACATCACAGGTCATGTGACTTGTTGTTGTTGTTTTTGAAATATCATGATGACTCAGCAAAAAAAATAACTGCCAATTTACGGTTTATATTGGCTCAGCCGATGACATCACAGGTCATGTGACTTGTTGTTGTTTTTGAAATCTCATGATGACTCAGCAAAAAAAATAACTGCCAATTTACGGTTTATATTGGCTCAGCCGATGACATCACAGGTCATGTGACTTGTTGTTGTTGTTTTTGAAATCTCATGATGACTCAGCAAAAAAAATAACTGCCAATTTACGGTTTATATTGGCTCAGCCGATGACATCACAGGTCATGTGACTTTTTGTTGTTTTTGAAATCTCATGATGACTCAGCAAAAAAAATAACTGCCAATTTACGGTTTATATTGGCTCAGCCGATGACATCACAGGTCATGTGACTTGTTGTTGTTTTTGAAATCTCATCATGACTCAGCAAAAAAAATAACTGCCAAAAAATAACTGCCAATTTACGGTTTATATTGGCTCAGCCGATGACATCACAGGTCATGTGACTTGTTGTTGTTGTTTTTGAAATCTCATCATGACTCAGCAAAAAGAAAAACTGCCAAAAAATAACTGCCAATTTACGGTTTATATTGGCTCAGCCGATGACATCACAGGTCATGTGACTTGTTGTTGTTGTTTTTGAAATCTCATGATTACTCAGCAAAAAAAATAACTGCCAATTTACGGTTTATATTGGCTCAGCCGATGACATCACAGGTCATGTGACTTGTTGTTGTTTTTGAAATCTCATCATGACTCAGCAAAAAAAATAACTGCCAATTTACGGTTTATATTGGCTCAGCCGATGACATCACAGGTCATGTGACTTGTTGTTGTTGTTTTTGAAATATCATGACTCAGCAAAAAAAATAACTGCCAAAAAATAACTGCCAATTTACGGTTTATATTGGCTCAGCCGATGACATCACAGGTCATGTGACTTGTTGTTGTTGTTTTTGAAATCTCATGATGACTCAGCAAAAAAATAACTGCCAATTTACGGTTTATATTGGCTCAGCCGATGACATCACAGGTCATGTGACTTGTTGTTGTTGTTTTTGAAATCTCATGATGACTCAGCAAAAAAAATAACTGCCAATTTACGGTTTATATTGGCTCAGCCGATGACATCACAGGTCATGGGACTTGTTGTTGTTTTTGAAATCTCATGATGACTCAGCAAAAAAAATAACTGCCAATTTACGGTTTATATTGGCTCAGCCGATGACATCACAGGTCATGTGACTTGTTGTTGTTGTTTTTGAAATCTCATGATGACTTAGCAAAAAAAATAACTGCCAATTTACGGTTTATATTGGCTCAGCCGATGACATCACAGGTCATGTGACTTTTTGTTGTTTTTGAAATCTCATGATGACTCAGCAAAAAAAATAACTGCCAATTTACGGTTTATATTGGCTCAGCCGATGACATCACAGGTCATGTGACTTGTTGTTGTTTTTGAAATCTCATCATGACTCAGCAAAAAAAATAACTGCCAATTTACGGTTTATATTGGCTCAGCCGATGACATCACAGGTCATGTGACTTGTTGTTGTTGTTTTTGAAATCTCATCATGACTCAGCAAAAAAAATAACTGCCAAAAAATAACTGCCAATTTACGGTTTATATTGGCTCAGCCGATGACATCACAGGTCATGTGACTTGTTGTTGTTGTTTTTGAAATCTCATGATGACTCAGCAAAAAAAATAACTGCCAATTTACGGTTTATATTGGCTCAGCTGATGACATCACAGGTCATGTGACTTGTTGTTGTTTTTGAAATCTCATGATGACTCAGCAAAAAAAATAACTGCCAATTTACGGTTTATATTGGCTCAGCCGATGACATCACAGGTCATGTGACTTGTTGTTGTTTTTGAAATCTCATCATGACTTAGCAAAAAAAATAACTGCCAAAAAATAACTGCCAATTTAGGGTTTATATTGGCTCAGCCGATGACATCAAAGGTCATGTGACTTGTTGTTGTTGTTTTTGAAATATCATGACTCAGCAAAAAAAATAACTGCCAAAAAATAACTGCCAATTTACGGTTTATATTGGCTCAGCCGATGACATCACAGGTCATGTGACTTGTTGTTTTTGAAATCTCATGATGATTCAGCAAAAAACTAACTGCCTATTTACGGTTTATATTGGCTCAGCCGATGACATCACAGGTCATGTGACTTGTTGTTGTTGTTTTTGAAATATCATGACTCAGCAAAAAAAATAACTGCCAAAAAATAACTGCCAATTTACGGTTTATATTGGCTCAGCCGATGACATCACAGGTCATGTGACTTGTTGTTGTTGTTTTTGAAATATCATGATGACTCAGCAAAAAAAATAACTGCCAATTTACGGTTTATATTGGCTCAGCCGATGACATCACAGGTCATGTGACTTGTTGTTGTTTTTGAAATCTCATGATGACTCAGCAAAAAAAATAACTGCCAATTTACGGTTTATATTGGCTCAGCCGATGACATCACAGGTCATGTGACTTGTTGTTGTTGTTTTTGAAATCTCATGATGACTCAGCAAAAAAAATAACTGCCAATTTACGGTTTATATTGGCTCAGCCGATGACATCACAGGTCATGTGACTTTTTGTTGTTTTTGAAATCTCATGATGACTCAGCAAAAAAAATAACTGCCAATTTACGGTTTATATTGGCTCAGCCGATGACATCACAGGTCATGTGACTTGTTGTTGTTTTTGAAATCTCATCATGACTCAGCAAAAAAAATAACTGCCAAAAAATAACTGCCAATTTACGGTTTATATTGGCTCAGCCGATGACATCACAGGTCATGTGACTTGTTGTTGTTGTTTTTGAAATCTCATCATGACTCAGCAAAAAAAAAAACTGCCAAAAAATAACTGCCAATTTACGGTTTATATTGGCTCAGCCGATGACATCACAGGTCATGTGACTTGTTGTTGTTGTTTTTGAAATCTCATGATTACTCAGCAAAAAAAATAACTGCCAATTTACGGTTTATATTGGCTCAGCCGATGACATCACAGGTCATGTGACTTGTTGTTGTTTTTGAAATCTCATCATGACTCAGCAAAAAAAATAACTGCCAATTTACGGTTTATATTGGCTCAGCCGATGACATCACAGGTCATGTGACTTGTTGTTGTTGTTTTTGAAATATCATGACTCAGCAAAAAAAATAACTGCCAAAAAATAACTGCCAATTTACGGTTTATATTGGCTCAGCCGATGACATCACAGGTCATGTGACTTGTTGTTGTTGTTTTTGAAATCTCATGATGACTCAGCAAAAAAATAACTGCCAATTTACGGTTTATATTGGCTCAGCCGATGACATCACAGGTCATGTGACTTGTTGTTGTTGTTTTTGAAATCTCATGATGACTCAGCAAAAAAAATAACTGCCAATTTACGGTTTATATTGGCTCAGCCGATGACATCACAGGTCATGGGACTTGTTGTTGTTTTTGAAATCTCATGATGACTCAGCAAAAAAAATAACTGCCAATTTACGGTTTATATTGGCTCAGCCGATGACATCACAGGTCATGTGACTTGTTGTTGTTGTTTTTGAAATCTCATGATGACTTAGCAAAAAAAATAACTGCCAATTTACGGTTTATATTGGCTCAGCCGATGACATCACAGGTCATGTGACTTTTTGTTGTTTTTGAAATCTCATGATGACTCAGCAAAAAAAATAACTGCCAATTTACGGTTTATATTGGCTCAGCCGATGACATCACAGGTCATGTGACTTGTTGTTGTTTTTGAAATCTCATCATGACTCAGCAAAAAAAATAACTGCCAATTTACGGTTTATATTGGCTCAGCCGATGACATCACAGGTCATGTGACTTGTTGTTGTTGTTTTTGAAATCTCATCATGACTCAGCAAAAAAAATAACTGCCAAAAAATAACTGCCAATTTACGGTTTATATTGGCTCAGCCGATGACATCACAGGTCATGTGACTTGTTGTTGTTGTTTTTGAAATCTCATGATGACTCAGCAAAAAAAATAACTGCCAATTTACGGTTTATATTGGCTCAGCTGATGACATCACAGGTCATGTGACTTGTTGTTGTTTTTGAAATCTCATGATGACTCAGCAAAAAAAATAACTGCCAATTTACGGTTTATATTGGCTCAGCCGATGACATCACAGGTCATGTGACTTGTTGTTGTTTTTGAAATCTCATCATGACTTAGCAAAAAAAATAACTGCCAAAAAATAACTGCCAATTTACGGTTTATATTGGCTCAGCCGATGACATCAAAGGTCATGTGACTTGTTGTTGTTGTTTTTGAAATATCATGACTCAGCAAAAAAAATAACTGCCAAAAAATAACTGCCAATTTACGGTTTATATTGGCTCAGCCGATGACATCACAGGTCATGTGACTTGTTGTTGTTTTTGAAATCTCATCATGACTTAGCAAAAAAAATAACTGCCAAAAAATAACTGCCAATTTACGGTTTATATTGGCTCAGCTGATGACATCACAGGTCATGTGACTTGTTGTTGTTTTTGAAATCTCATGATGATTCAGCAAAAAACTAACTGCCTATTTACGGTTTATATTGGCTCAGCCGATGACATCACAGGTCATGTGACTTGTTGTTGTTTTTGAAATATCATCATGACACAGCAAAATAAATAACTGCCAATTTACGGTTTATATTGGCTCAGCCGATGACATCACAGGTCATGTGACTTGTTGTTGTTTTTGAAATATCATGACTCAGCAAAAAAAATAACTGCCAAAAAATAACTGCCAATTTACGGTTTATATTGGCTCAGCCGATGACATCACAGGTCATGTGACTTGTTGTTGTTGTTTTTGAAATCTCATGATTACTCAGCAAAAAAAATAACTGCCAATTTACGGTTTATATTGGCTCAGCCGATGACATCACAGGTCATGTGACTTGTTGTTGTTGTTTTTGAAATATCATGACTCAGCAAAAAAAATAACTGCCAAAAAATAACTGCCAATTTACGGTTTATATTGGCTCAGCCGATGACATCGCAGGTCATGTGACTTGTTGTTGTTGTTTTTGAAATCTCATGATGACTCAGCAAAAAAAATAACTGCCAATTTACGGTTTATATTGGCTCAGCCGATGACATCACAGATCATGTGACTTGTTGTTGTTTTTGAAATCTCATGATGACTCAGCAAAAAAAATAACTGCCAATTTACGGTTTATATTGGCTCAGCCGATGACATCACAGGTCATGTGACTTGTTGTTGTTGTTTTTGAAATCTCATGATGACTCAGCAAAAAAAATAACTGCCAATTTACGGTTTATATTGGCTCAGCCGATGACATCACAGGTCATGTGACTTTTTGTTGTTTTTGAAATCTCATGATGACTCAGCAAAAAAAATAACTGCCAATTTACGGTTTATATTGGCTCAGCCGATGACATCACAGGTCATGTGACTTGTTGTTGTTTTTGAAATCTCATCATGACTCAGCAAAAAAAATAACTGCCAAAAAATAACTGCCAATTTACGGTTTATATTGGCTCAGCCGATGACATCACAGGTCATGTGACTTGTTGTTGTTGTTTTTGAAATCTCATGATGACTCAGCAAAAAAATAACTGCCAAAAAATAACTGCCAATTTACGGTTTATATTGGCTCAGCCGATGACATCACAGGTCATGTGACTTGTTGTTGTTTTTGAAATCTCATGATGACTCAGCAAAAAAAATAACTGCCAATTTACGGTTTATATTGGCTCAGCCGATGACATCACAGGTCATGTGACTTGTTGTTGTTGTTTTTGAAATCTCATGATGACTCAGCAAAAAAAATAACTGCCAATTTACGGTTTATATTGGCTCAGCCGATGACATCACAGGTCATGTGACTTTTTGTTGTTTTTGAAATCTCATGATGACTCAGCAAAAAAAATAACTGCCAATTTACGGTTTATATTGGCTCAGCCGATGACATCACAGGTCATGTGACTTGTTGTTTTTGAAATCTCATCATGACTCAGCAAAAAAAATAACTGCCAAACAATAACTGCCAATTTACGGTTTATATTGGCTCAGCCGATGACATCACAGGTCATGTGACTTGTTGTTGTTGTTTTTGAAATCTCATCATGACTCAGCAAAAAAAATAACTGCCAAAAAATAACTGCCAATTTACGGTTTATATTGGCTCAGCCGATGACATCACAGGTCATGTGACTTGTTGTTGTTGTTTTTGAAATCTCATGATGACTCAGCAAAAAAAATAACTGCCAATTTACGGTTTATATTGGCTCAGCTGATGACATCACAGGTCATGTGACTTGTTGTTGTTTTTGAAATCTCATGATGACTCAGCAAAAAAAATAACTGCCAATTTACGGTTTATATTGGCTCAGCCGATGACATCACAGGTCATGTGACTTGTTGTTGTTTTTTAAATCTCATGATGACTCAGCAAAAAAAATAACTGCCAAAAAATAACTGCCAGAGGTTCACAGAAAGGGGGAAGTAGCGGAGGACAGCGGGGGGGCCGCGGTAAGAAGTCGGGCCCCCCTCCCAGCGTTAGGGCAGAAACTTGTGTTTTTTCTTCACAGGTTCCAGCGCAGCCTGCTGCAAGCACAGGATGACCCATGCTGCTGGCTGGTCTCGGCCGCAGCAACAACAGGACCAGGAACACAGCTGGGACCATGGGAGACATGCGTCCACCCAGCACCCAGACAGCCCTGGAGGCGCAGCAGATTCCAGTGGTATGCTCCCAGGTGACCCCTGCGCCTGGCCCAGGTAATGACAATCTGTCTCAGTTACAATTGTTAACTTCAATTGTTTTAGAACTAAATTGTGCTTGAATAGCATGGCGTACCTGCAGATATTTGTAGAATGTTTTGTTGGGAATGTTAAATTCTCTTGTTAAATCTGAGAATGATTTTAGGGTGTTACCCTCAAACAGGTGCTTTAAACGAGTTATACCTTCACTCTTCCATTCTCTTGATTCTTCTATGCTTGTTATTTCCTGTAGATTATTGTTTTTCCATAGGGGGGAGAATTCTGTTTGGCCACTATATCCCAATAAGGTCTTTATTGTATGCCATACTTTAATAGCCAATTTTATAGTTGGGAATTTATGGGGGGAAATAATCTGCCTCTAGGGCTTCCACCAACAATTTATGGGGATTACCCGTTAACATCAAGCGGCTAATAAAGCCGTCTCCCTCAGTGGTTCCACACCCTACCAGATGTTGCAATTGTGACGCAATAAAATATAACTTTGGGTGTGGAACCGCCATACCCCCTTCTTTTACTGGTAGCTGGAGTGTTTGCAAGCTTATCCTGGCTTGGCCTCCCCTCCATATAAGTTCTCTAAATAGTGATTCTATGTTTTTGAACCATTTATATCCCAGCCATAAGGGTGCGTTATGGAGCAGGTATATTAATTGCGGTTGCCATATCATTTTAATTAAGTTGCATCGTCCTGCTACAGACAGGGGAAGTCTTTTCCAGATATCACATTTATTTTTCCACTTTAGTAACAGTGGATCAAGATTTAAAGTGGCATATTGGGTAATATTTTTCGTTATCCAGATCCCTAGGTATTTAAGTTTTGTGACCACGCTTAATTGAGAAGTACTTGGCAGGAGCTGGAGATCGACTGGATCCAGTGGTAAAAGGGCAGATTTTTCCCAGTTAATTGTCAAACCTGAGAAATGACCGAAGTCATTTACCAGTTGTATCACTTTGTCTAGAGTGGTTTCAACATCCCCCAGAAAGAACAAAATGTCATCTGCAAATAGTGCAATCTTGTCTTCCCCTTGGTGTCTTCTAAACCCCATTATGTCCGACCTCGCCCTGGCCATTATTGCAAGTGGTTCCATGGCGAGGGCGAACAGAAGGGGGGACAGAGGACACCCCTGCCTCGTCCCTCGCTCCAGCTGAAAAAATTCCGATATCTCATTATTAATTTTAATTTTAGCTCTTGGCTCGCTATATAGTAATTTAACCCATCTAACAAAGCGAGGCCCGAAGCCGAATTTCTCTAATACTTCCCATAAATATCTCCATTCAAGGCTATCGAATGCCTTAGCGGCATCAAGAGATAACACTGCTCTGGGCCTCACGTTATCGGTTGGTATTTCTACCAAAAAAAGTTCTTCTTATATTAATAGTTGTTGCCCTGCCTGGTATAAACCCTGACTGATCTGGGTGGATAAGTTTGCTAATAAATCTATTTAAGCGAGTTGCTAAAATTTTGGCTAAGATCTTAACATCGGTAGGTAACAAAGAAATTGGGCGATAAGATGAGGGGAGAAATTTTTCTTTCCCCTCTTTATGAATCACTATGATAGTTGCTTCCATCATTGACCGGGGAAGAGTGCCTCCACTCTCAGCCCCCTCCAGGGCCCTCAACAACTCTGGAAGCAAAATCTCGCCAAATTTCTTATACACTTCGATAGGTAGTCCATCCGGGCCAGGGGATTTCTGGTTTGACATCGAGGTTACGGCTTGCTGAATTTCGCTTAACGTGATTGGTGCATCCAAGGCCTGTCTGTCCTCGTCTAGCAGGGTAGGGACTATTATTTTCTGAAAAAACGATTCCATAGCTCCACTCCCAGCCCCCCCTTTAGATTTATACAGTTCTTTGTAATATTCACAAAACGTTTGTAAAACCACCTGGCCTTCCGTAGATATTTCTCCCCCTATTGTCTTTATTGCTGGAATATTTGACGGAGGGGAGTTAGTCCTACTCAGAAGGGATAACATCCGCCCTACCTTCTCTCCCTCACCAAACTGGCACTGCCTTTGTAGAGTCCGTTTGTTCTCCGCACATTTCAAAGTAGCTGTTTTGTACTCTAGCTGTTTTGTCAACCATGCTTCCTGCATGGCTGGGGTGGGTTGCTCAATACTTCAGCTTAAGTGGTCTCACGGGCCAACTTGCCCTCTTGCTCTCTCCCTTCCCTTTTCACCCTGGCTACCTGCTGAATTAGCAAGCCACGCAGAAAAGCTTTCAGAGAATCCCAAACTATTTCCGTTGGAGCGGATCCTGTGTTAATATATACAAATTCTTTTAGTCTAGACATCAGGATCCCTGGGTCACCAATCAACTCCAGCCAACCTGGATTAAATTTCCACTCATTACGGGAGACTTTAACTCCAATCTTTATTATTAGCACCAGATGGGAATGGTCCGAAACCCCTCTGGGGCCATAATAAATTTTCTTTACCAAGGACATTGCATCATCACTACCCACTACCCACCCACTGCGCCTGCCAAAAATGGCAGACGCCCCCGTCGGTAGATAACTGGTTAGCGACTATGAACCTTACAATTTCAAATGAGAGAGTATATTTTACTAGACAGGGGAACCATGGGAAATTCACTAGCATATGGGGGCCGTGGCAGAGGGCGGTGTGGAACATATGAGGATGGCACTTGAGGAAGTGACCCCAGGGTAAATTAAGTAAAAAAAAACAATTGTTAACTTTTCTTACTGCTTCATTGTCTACCATTATTGCGGGCATTGCTCCTAACTTACCTGTTATTCAGAATGTTCCTTGCTCCGCAGCTACGGTCTGGGCCAGCCAGGAGGAGGGTCGTGGCAGCCAGGGGATGGGTAGAAGTTTACCAAATCCTTTGCCTGTCAGTAGTATGGATATACCAGTAAATGTACCTGAGACTTGTGCTAGAGAGGCCCTGCCTTGCACACTGTCGCCTCTGGGCTATCACCTGTCCGCAGCGACAAAGGAGAAAATTGTCAGGGGTGAGTTTGTCGACCTACTGTCACTTTTACCATCATCAAGGGAGTCTCTGTTCAAGGAAAAAAAGGAGGAGAGGGAGGAGGATAGGCGCAGGCCAGTGTCCAGAAGCTTCAATAATTGACTGCAGGCCTTTTTAATTTACTCCAGTATCATTTGTGAGAAGTGCCCAGAAAAAAGTGTGGGATTGTTGCAGCATTTGGACATAGTTTTAGAGGCTTAAAAGAACTTTGGAGGTGTCTCTTGGTTTACATATGATGAGTCGTTTAGACAAAAACTATCGGTTCACCCTAATTTACAATGGGGATCTAAAGACATTGGTTTATGGCTGAATCTTTTTCTGCCACAGAGAGTGTTCAGCCCTAGGCCTCAGTTATCTAATTCAGGCACACCAGCGGCCTCTTATAGGAAAGGCTTATGGGGCCAAATCCTCAAAAATCCTGCCTAACTTATCTTTTCCCATTTAAGTTACACTGACTTAAAATTTCTACCTAAGTGCCCGATCCACAAAGCACTTACCTAGAAATTTCAGGCCGTGTAACTTAAATGTCTCCGGCGCAAGGCGGTCCTCTTCTGCAGGGGGCGATGACAATTTAAATGAGGCGCGCTCCCGCGCCGGCCGTACTGCGCATGCTCGTGACGTCATTTTCCCAACGGGCAGCGCGCGAAATTACGTTACGTCGGGCTTTGTGGATTGCGACGGGACAATAAAGTTGCGTCGGGTAAAAAAAAAGTTACGCGCCGGGAAAAAAAAATCGAAATTTGAAAAAAAACGCGGTGATCAAAAAAAAAGATCTGTTTTTACAAGGTGTTACTAGTTTACACTTTGTAAAAGCAGAACTAATTTTACGTATGCAAACGTAAACTTACGCAGAAAACACAAAGCTGAAAAGCTTTGTGGATCTCCGTAAGTCCTCATTTGCGTACGCAAAGCGGCATTTCAATGCGAAATGCCCCCAGCGGCGGATGCGGTACTGCATCCTAAGATCTGACAGTGTAAGTGTCTTACAGATGTCAGATCTTCTGCCTATCTTTGGAAAACTGCTTCTGAGGATCAGTTCCAAAGATAGGCACAGGGATACGCAGGCTGAACAGCAGTTCCGCCTGCGTATCCCTTTTGAGGATTTGGCCCATGCTTTTCATTCAACGACTCCCAGTGCAAATTCCCAGGCACGTGCAGGTATAGACACGAGTGCGCGTTTTGCGCGGGGGCACACCCCGTCGCAAAATGCTTCAAAAAAATGGCCGTTGCCAATCAGCCACAGTATAGGGAATCCTTTCCGAAGAGCGTTATCCCCGGTGAATCTACAAAACATGCTTCCGTGGCTTCAAATGTACACAAACAGGCAGACGGCTCGGTTGCTATGTGAAGGTTTCAGGGATGGTTTCATACTCCCTCCCTTTGAGGGGCAAGGTTGCGTAATTAGTAAAAATTTAAAGTCAGCATCAGACTTCCCCGAAGTGGTTAGAGAAAAACTTTTGAAGGAACTTCAGGAAGGTAGAATATCAGGTCCTTTTCTGCACCCCCCTTTTAAGAATTTCAGGGTCTCCCCCCTGGGGGTAGTCCCAAAAAAAGAGATCAAATTAGTGAAGAAATGTCATCAGTGAATTATTTAACATTCGACGAGGCATTGGCGAAAATACGCTTGCTCGGTCGGGGAGCTTTCCTGGCCAAAGCGGATATTCAGTCTGCTTTTCGTTTGTTGCCAATTAATCCTTTATCCTTTAATTCCCTAGGTTTTGTTTTTGATGATTGTTTTTTCTTTGATCGATGCCTCCCAATGGGCTGCTCCCTTTCGTGCAGCTACTTCGAGTCCTTTGCCACCTTTCTGGAATGGGTGGTGCAGAAACACTCTGGCTCACCCTTCCTAGCTCACTACTTAGATGATTTCCTTTTCTTGGGTTTGTCTTCAGCTGACTGCTCAAAGGTTCTGAATTCTTTTTTGGAGATCTGTGGGTCCTTTAATATTCCTCTATCCCATGAGAAGACGTTGTATCCGTCAACGCGTTTAGTTTTTTTGGGAATCACAATAGACACTGTTGAGATGGAGTTTGAGCTGCCAGCTGAAAAGGTTGTCCAATTGAGGGAAAATCTGTTCATAATAATTAGGAAAAGGAAGGTAATTTTAAAAGAAGTTCAAAAACTGCTCGGTATGCTGGCGTTCGCATCGAGAGTTCTCCCGGTCGGTCGGATTTTTTCAAGGCGACTCTACTTGGCCATTTCGGGGTTTAAATCTCCCACTTCTCATATCAGAATCTCTTCTGAGATCAGAGAGGACCTGTTGGTGTGGTCACAATTTCTGGAAAAGTTCAATGGCAGAGCAATCTTTCAAGCAGAATTTGTGACTAACCAGGAGTATCGCTTATTCACGGACGCGGAGGGCTCGGTGGGTTTTTCAGCCTTGTGGGGAACCCATTGGTGCGCCTCGTTGTGGCATCCATCCTGGCGGAAAAAAGGCCATATAAAAAACATTGTGATTTTGGAGCTTTTCCCCATTTTGGTCGCGTTAGAAATATGGGGTGATTATTTCAGGAACAAAAGAATACTTTTCAGCACTGACAATAAAGGGGTGATTTTCGCGATAAATTGTCTATCGTCCAAATCACCTCCTGTAATTTCCCTGATCCGTTACATGGTTTTTAAATGCTTGAGTTTAAACGTTTGGATAAAAGCACGTCATATCCCAGGTAAGCTAAATGATATTGCTGACTCTCTCTCCCGGTTACAGATGAGGAGATTCAGGTCTCTGTTCCCAGCTGCGGACGAGATGGGGATCCAGTGTCCGGCACACTTGTGGGATCTGATATAGACTTTGTGCGTATGAATATATTGAAATCCATTGCCCCAGCTACGATGGCAGCTTATTCCTCAGCATGGAAGTTGTGGCTGTCTCATTTGGTTTCATTGGGGGAGCATCAGTTTGCTTTTTCGGAGAAACTGATTTTATCCTTTCTGAACAAATTACTAGCCAGTAACTTATCATGGTCCCAGGTGAATAAAATTTTGGCAGGGATCTCTTTTTTTGGGAAGCTGAACAATTTACCCGCATGCTCCTCTTTCTTTTCGGTGCATCAGGCCTTAAAAGGTTACAAAAAAGGCTCTCAGGCAAGGGACAATAGAATGGCGATTACCCCGCTCATCCTTACTAAATTATGCTCGGCAGTCGGGTCCATATGTTGTTCTCGCTATGAAACGTTTCTTTTTCGGGCGTTTTTTTCACTACTTTTTTTCGGGGCTTTTAGGATATCGGAGCTAGTTGCTCCCAATAAAAAATCGGAGTCTAACTTTAAGTTTAAACACATAATTTGGGAGAATTCTCTTTTTTCTATTTTTGTTCCAAGGTCAAAAACAGACCAGTCGGGCAAAGGGGCATGGCTAACGCTGCATGCATTTCCAGATTCGCCCATCTGTCCGGTCAGTCTAGTCGGTCAGTTTTTGCAAGTTAGAGGTGTGGAGGACGGGTCATTCTTTATTCACGATAACGGTATTCCATTGTCCATTTATCAGTTCAACGCGGTCTTGCGGAAATGCTTGGTCGCGTTGAACATGGGTGAGCTGCCTCTCTCGTCACACTCCTTTCGGATAGGAGCGGCCACAGAGGCAGCTAGGCTTGGTTTGGATGTCGTTAGCATTAAGCGCATCGGTAGATGGCAGTCAGATGCTTATAAGTTATACATTCGCCCTCACTGTCTATTTTGATTTTCAGGTCAAGCCTTATCCGTATGGATTGTAGGGCACTCCTTCATATTCTGGGCTGAAAGGAGAGCTTTGCGAAGAGTTTATACCGGAAGCTTGAATTTCGACCCCAAGTGGGTGAACATTTGTTGGCATGGAAGGAGGGGTATGGTATGGAGAAACCTGTTTGAGGAATTAAGCATAATGTTTCAGTCTATGCCGATTCCGGATGTTTTGATTCTCCACCTCGGTGGAAATGACATAGGGCAAAGTAAGACCCTAGATCTGATTCTTCAGATTAAATATGATTTGAGCCAATTTAAACTTTCCCTTCCCAGGGGTACAGTTGGTTTTTTCAGAGGTAGCTCCTAGGCTTATCTGGCTGAACTCTCCTTTAGAAAGGGTTAGGAAAAGGATAAATAGAGCGATAGCAAAGTTCATGCCTGAGGTTGGGGGGTTATCCTTCCGTCATGTAGATTTGGAAGGGGGGATAGTTGGTCTTTTCAGATTAGATGGGGTCCATCTCTCAGATGTCGGGCTCGACATCTTCAATAATGGCTTGCAGAGCATGGTGGAGTTGGCCGCGAGGCGGGGTGGTTGGGCCGGTCTTGTTTCTAGGAAAATAGTTAGAAACAAGTCCGGCTAGTGGGGTTGATTTGGTAAAATAAAAATAAAGAGTTAATATCCAACCTGAGTTGTGGTGACTAGGTTGAGGACTGTTGGTGGTTTAAGTTATGAGTGTTGTGTTGATTCGTTACATCACAATGGTTATCTGATGAATAAAGTTTGATGATGAATAAAATTAAATAATACCAGTAATAAAGGCCTGCGGCCAAGTTTAACCCGCTCCAGGTTTCTGAGTCATTATTTATGTAGGTAACATTCTGCATACAGTCCCATGAAAGTGAAGGGAGCTGTTTTAAGCTCCCCGAGCCCATGGGAATGATTGCAGAGGGAAGTTTCCAGCCCCCCTTTGCTGCTTATCCCACACACCTGCAGATTAATGGGAAGAGTACAGTACCAGGAGGGCGGTATTAACCCCTCCCCCTCACACCTGTAAGGTAATGACATTAGTTCAGGTAAGCTAGGGACCAATAAGGGACAGGCTTTAGGTCACAGGGTACAGGAGAACATTCTGGAAGGAAGGAAAGTTATTTAAAGCAAGAGCAACAAGCTGTGGTGACCAGAATTTCAGGTATCCACCTACCCTTTGAACTCCCTCCCCCCTCCCTTGTCGCGGCCTTAAAATATTACGTGGTACCCCCGTTGGTTTTGTGAATAGACGATGGGGTTGGTTTGGTAAAATAAAAATAAAGAGTTAATATCCAACCTGAGTTGTGGTGACTAGGTTGAGGACTGTTGGTGGTTTAAGTTATGAGTGTTGTGTTGATTCGTTACATCACAATGGTTATCTGATGAATAAAGTTTGATGATGAATAAAATTAAATAATACCAGTAATAAAGGCCTGCGGCCAAGTTTAACCCGCTCCAGGTTTCTGAGTCATTATTTATGTAGGTAACATTCTGCATACAGTCCCAAGGGAGAAGTGATGAGTCCATTCAAATGATTGGACTGTCCTATTGCAACATGTGGAAAAAAGCACTTGGTGGAAAAGGGTTGTTTAATATGGCGGCCAGTATAACCAGAGAAACGACTTCCTGGATTACAAAATAAATAGAATGTGACCTATCCAATGCCCCTCCTCCTCCACCTCCCCTCTTCTCCCTTTTCTCCTCCCATTTCCTTTCCCCTGCCCCACCCACATCAGCATTATTATATTTTTTGCACACTCCTTTACCCTGTTTTCAGTACTGGTTCTTATGTCCATCTTGTTTCCTAGCATCCCCACTGTGAATCATTCAAGAGCCACTACTTAATGCAGAGGGCCACACAAAAAGTGAACCTCCGCTTTTCAGAACCCTCCCCCCCTCCGGTGTCACATTTGGCACCTTTCAGTATAATACAGGTATTTGCACCCACTTCCGGGAATAGACTGCCGCGGGAGTCACGCCCCTTCGCGTCACCCCCCCCCCGCTGTCTTCTGGGAAACACACTGGTCCCAGGAGACAGCGGGGACCAGTGAGGGCAAGCTACGCTGCTCGTGCATGTGCAGTAGGGAACCGGGCAGTGGAGCCGCAATGCTTCACTTTCTGATTCCCTCACCGAGGATGGCGGTGGAGCAGCCGAGACGAGTGATTGCTCGGCCTCAGCTGCCGACATCACGGGCGCGCTGGACAGGTAATTGTCCATATTTTTAAGTATTTGTAACTTCTGGCTTAAAAAAAAAAAAAATTCCGGGTGGACTTCCGCTTTTAAGTTTTACTAAACCCACAACAGTAAAATCAGTCTGTATATGCAGTAAAGCATGCTGGTTATACTCATTGTGGAACCTAAGGGGCTAATCTTCTGCATTGTGTGAAAAGGCTGCTTGATCTTGTATGCACAGATCCTCCTCTCTGCACTGTTCCCCTGGACAGGTCCGGATAAGACGGAGCATTTGGAGTGGGGCTGCACATGCTCAGTTTGGTGTGTATTGCTAGAGAGGTCTTCTTTTTATTTATTTTTCTTGGGAGAGTGCATGTGATCAACACAGGGCCAATCAGCACTGTCCAGACAGAGAGTCAGGAGCCCTGCACCCTCATAGGATAGCTTGGTACAGAATGAAAACTCCTCCTACAAGCTTTACCAGGAACTGATAGAAATCACAAGACTGCCATAATACTGCTGATGAGAAAAGATGTTTGTTTAGCTGTTTATATTTACTATAAGTAATTGCATTTCCATGTTCTGTGTACTGTAGTTGAACTGATCTAGTGATTAGTAAATGCAGTGACCTGGGTTTGTTAACACTTTAAAGAAGGTCAGTTTATTGCAGTTTGAGCAATGCTGAACAATCTGTCATTTGCAAACCTTGTGTAGATTCAAATTGTAATGTGTTCAACACTAGTATCCTGGGGTCACCATCAAGTGGAGTTGTTTATTCCAGTACCTTGCCAATTTTCAGAACTTTCACTACCTTGGTGCTCTGGGGTCATAAATTCTGGAAAGGTTTGGCAATATAATTGTCCCTGTGAAAGGTTGGGTGAACCGTTTCCTGCTCTAGACAGTGCTGCCTCACTTTCTTTCTAGAGCCAAGTTATGACTTTATAGATCCCCTCAGTGGATGACCTCTATATTGAAGGGCTGTGCACTTGGGTGTTCCCCTGTCTGTCTGGAGGGAAAAGTCAGTAGGACTTTGGGACCTGATCACCAAGTGATACATAAGTTTTTCTTTTGCAACCGAGCTCCAGCCTTCTAAAGAATTCTCCTTGGATTACTTCCCACTACTTTTATCTTTGATCGGGCAGAAGTTTCTACTAGTAGCACTAGGAATTCTACCCATCGCTCATCAATGGAGGATGCTACTCCCTTAATGGGTAAGTTTAGGAATTCTCAGAGTATTATATCTGGTAATTAGTCAGGTTAGTGTGGTATATCACACCTTGAGGACATCTCCGAATATTTGGTTAGAAGGACCCCTTCTCTTCCTTCTGACCTATTTTGTATACACCAGTCTGGGTTATGGCATGTATATAACCTGCCTTTCCTTAGTGCAGATACTGTTTAACGCCCAACTACAGTATCTCACAAAAGTGAGTACACCCGTTCATTTTTGTAAATAATTATATCTTTTCATGTGACAACACTGAAGACATTACATTTTGCTACAGTAGTGAGTGTATAGCTTGCAAGACACACTTGTCTTTGTTCTCCTCACCTGGTTGCTGCCACACATGCTTGACACCATCTGAACCAAATAAGTTTATCTTGGTCTCATCAGACCACAGGTCATGGTTCCAGTAATCTATGACCTCGGTCTTCTTGTCCTCAGCAAACTGCAGGCTTTCTTGTGCATTATCTTTAGAAGAGGCTTCCTTCTGGGACGACAGCCATGCAGACCAATTTGATGCAGTGTGTGGCGCATGGTCTGAGCAATGACAGGCTGACTCCTCAACCCTTCAACCTCTGCAGCAATGCTGGCAGGACTCGTACATCTATTTCCCAAAGACAATCTCTGGATATGACGCTGAGCATGTATAATCGACTTCTTTGGTTGACCATGGCAAGGCCTGTTCTGAGTGGAACCTGTCCTGTTAAACCACTGTATGGTCTTGGCCACCGTGCCACGGCTCAGTTTCAGGGTCTGGGCAATCTTCTTATAGCCTATGCCATCTTTATGTAGAACACTTTTTTTTTTCTTTTTTTTTTTTAAGATCCTCCAGAGAGTTTTTTTTTTTTTGCCATGTTGAACTTCCAGTGACCAGTGTGAGTGAGTGAGAGCAATAACACCAAATTTAATGCACCTGCCCCCCATTCACACCTGGGGCCTTGTAAAACCACCGAGTCACATGACGCAGGGGAGGGAAAATGGCTAACTGGGCCCAATCTGGCAATTTTCACTTAGGGGTGTTGGTCCCTTTTGTTGCTAGCAGTTTGTGTGTTGAGTTACTTTGAGGGGACAGCAGATTTACACTGTTCTACAAGCTGTACACTCACTACTTTACATTGGGTGCTTGTGTTTGGTACAGCAATCCTGTTTGTTTTTTTGTTCAGCCCTCAGGATTAAATGGAAAAAAAACATGCAGCGTGTACCTGGCTTAAGATGGATAAAAACATAAGTTGTTTTTTCTCTGTTTATTCTGTCTCCTTGACTGAAATTATAGGTATTAAGCTGTTGATCATCCCAGCTTCCTAAACGTATTGCCTGGAAGGTGAGGAGGGAGGGGGATTTCATTCTGCCTTTAGCCATGCATTCACTCACTATCTACCTTGCATTGTTTTCATTTTAATATTCTTTACCCATGTACATTCCAGCCTCATGTATGACATAACTGAAATGCTAGTGCATGCCCTCATCATAGACTGGCTTTATTACTGTGACATCCTTCTGCACAGATGACCAAAGATCAAGCTGGCACTACTTCAGTCTATCCTAAGCTTGGATAACTTTCATGACTGATCCAAGTCCTCAGACTCTGCTTCCCTCTATCAGTTCCTCCACTAGCAACATGTTACAGTGATAGTTCTAACAACAAAACCTGGGGAATGCCCAGGGAAAAACCAAGCCTCCTTACCGACCAGCCTGCAGAGCAACCAATTAACCTGTCTAACAGTATGCGTTAAAAACAGGGTTTTGTCCGCACGCATTTGCAAACGCATGTGTGAGCCACAGAGCCGTGCCAAGGCACCCTGTAATCTGTGGTCCTAACACTAAACAATGAGCGTCCCCACAGTGGAGGCACATGCATTCTAATGGAAAGATAGGGGCAGGTGGACTGAAGGGGAGCCACCCATCCTTAAAGGTACAAGAGCACACCAAACACCCAGCATATAGCACAATAGTTCAGTGCAGACCTTCAGTATGCTTCTTTCAATTATTTTCTTGGTGATATCCAATACCACATCAAGCTCACCTCTGCTTTGAAGGTGACTCTTTACCCCCTCTCTACTCCGCATCCCGTACCCTTGTATTCAGGTCTTCATTGGGCCTCTCTCCATTGCATTGTTATAAATAGGACTAATCGCAGATATATTTTAATTATTTTTCTGTTTTCAATTGTTTTTATTCGGTTCTAACAAGTGGTTAATAACATGCATACGTTTTGCCCACGCAGGGGCTAGCATTGAGGTTGTAACAGAAGTTTGCTCACTAGGGGAGTAAAAATAAGGCGATGCATAAACAGAAAAGATGAGCGTCAACACAAAAGCAGTAAACAGAAGTGTTCATGAAACCATAAGTACCAAAGGGTCCCTGAGAGGTTCTCCAAAACTATGGGTCATCCCCCTGGCCCACCAATATCCAAAAGGTGGTGCAATATACAGCCTAGACTGAACTGAAAAGTATAAAAGGAGCAGAGACCAGAAAAAAGTTAGGCAGAAAAGTGAAGCTAGAGGAAAGTCGCTTTCTCACCTACCGATTAGGAAGCTAAAGAAGGAATAGAGTCTAGGGAAGAAAAGGAGGCCAGAAGGATAGAGGCCAAGAGCTGGGGTGAAGGTAAGGGTTTGGGAGCATCCGCATTGTAAGTCACTGGTGGCCCAAGTTGGTTGGGTGGAGGTTGGGAAAGGCATATGACAGCGATGGTTCCCAAATTTTTAGGAACTTGGCACTTGTGGATGCTCGACATCTGTTCATTAAGCATCAGACTTTTATTTTTCAGTAAAACCGGTTAGTTTAAATAGGATATGAACTCTGGAATCTGTTTTAACAAAGGCAGGCAGAGGGTAATAGGCTAGTCGCCAGCATAGCCTGTGGTCTCCATGCAGCTGATCTGTTCCCAAATAGTGACTTGCTATACCTTGTTCTGCAGAGGCAGGGTTTGCTTCCTCGCATCAGAGCCTTTAGCAAAGAGAACGGTACAGTAGCAACTAAACCAGTTCTCACTCCAAATCTCTTGAGACTAGCAGACAGGTAGTAAAGCATTAGATTCACACTGCAGATATACAGCTAGGAATCTGTGGGGCACATGAGTGCCCTAGGCAAACTTATGCCAGGACGTTCACTGCTGTTCTTAGGAGAAATTCCAGATAAACAGTAAATTTTCAGAGGACTGTTTGGACACAATAACATTTCTAGATCTTCACTTTTTGAGGTCGGCTTCATCTTAAGGGCTTGTGCACATGGGCACAGAGGGCCATACACTGTCAAGACAGATTGCATTTCTGCGCCCAGGGGTTACAGGGGTTTGAGTACAGCCATGGACAGCAACCTGTACAAATCAATTAAAGGAGACTAACACCATGGGTATAATCACATATTAAAGTGCTTACATGTGTACAAGGATGGATGATTTTGTGACCAGGGCCACTTCTCTATCCCTGTAAGCATGTGATTGCTTGCATTTGTGGATTCATCTGTCAGCCTGTAACTCCTGGGTGCAGAAATGCACGCTCCTTCCTGACACTGTAGCCTCTGGGGTCATATGCACTAAAACTATCACGGGGGGGGGAACTATATTTTTTTATCTTTAAACAAACATAGTAAAGAAAAATATTTGACGATGCAACCAAAAGAAAAAAAGTATATATTTGATTTTTTTTCGCATTTTCCGAGTTTCCTGTGCACTCAAAAATGACCCATCACTGGTGTCCTAAAGAAGAGGCGGAAACATAAACATGCACTATCTATAGTACAAGCCTGCATGTTTATACTACAAATGTTCAGTGATTTGTTGGTTGGAACTTGTGACTATTTCAGGTCTGTTTCTGTTTGAGAAGCTCAAACACACTTGAACTCGCATTTGTCCTCCGTGTACTTTATTTTATTTTCAGTTATCTATGTGGTGTTGGATTTCGTATTGCTTCCAAGGTTACCTCGGGTCATTTGTGTTTTAGGAGTGCATAAAATTATGCGGTATCTATTCTCTTGGGGTTTTCACTATATGCGAATACGGTTCACTTACTGCATGGAAAAGATGAGAAATATTTTAACTCTCTATAATAGTTTGTTGATAATTACTGTACCCCATAGCCATTAATCTCAATAGTAAGACTGCATGTGTTGGATTTCATCTGGCAGTAATTTAGTTTTTTCAATGCATGCTGACATTCTAGATGGCCATGTACTGCGTTGTACCACATTGTATAATGTGTATCGACTAGACCAGTGGTTCTCAACCTCTCTAGTGGCGTGACCCCTTGATAAAATTTCCCAAGTTGTGGGGACCCCTAACAGTAAAATTATTTTCGTAGCGTGGGTTGTCGGCACCCAAGGCAAGACAAGTAATTTGCGCCCCTAACCCACGAACATTTAGCGCTCCCTGAGTCCCTTCCACTCGTACAGTATTGAAACCCCTTACTTTACAGTACATTTTAGGATGTACCACTCATTCTCTTTGTTCTCCTTTCTTTCACTTTATCTCTCTTTGCAAATTTTTTTTTATTTTTTCCTCATCCTTCTATCTAGTCGTCTTTCTTGCTCTTTCTCTTATTCTTTCTCTCCCTTTTTCTTTGTTCCTACCCTCTTTTCCTCTTCCTTCCATGTATTCTCATTGTTTTCCTTCTCTTACTACTTGGTGGGGGGGGGGGGGTAGAATGGGATGAGTGGCAGTGCTTGGGGGGAGTTCTGATTGGCCAAAATAGGTGCTCTTGATCAGGGTCATCTGCTGTTTTGAGAACTGTAGTGGGGACTTTTAATGGAAACTATAATCAGAGGTAGTGTTACTCACTGTGTCTCCGGCTTCACTGTGCCTCCGACTTTATGGTGTCTCATAGCAGTGACACCTATGCCCAAATCAGGAGATAGGGTCACTTCCAGTCCCTCCCACTTTACATTCCTCACCAGTCAGCTGACCTCTAGTCTCTGCCCCCCAGCCATGTCGTGAACTGAATGGGCGGCTGTGACGAGGCTTAGTGGGCGGCCACAGGCTCCAGGGACAGCACTGCTGGGCAGCCGCAAAAAGTCTTCAGGAATAGCCCAAGATTCAGTGACCCCTGGCAAATCGTCATTTGACCCCCGAGGGGGTCCCGACCCCCAGGTTGAGAACCACTGGACTAGACCTTGTCATTGGGTAAGTTTTAATTGAAAAAAGTTATATGCTGCAAGAAAGTCCTCCACATTTCTGCGTAGAGGCCATCCTATTTTAAAATGTTATTTTCTTTAATTGTATACAAGTACATTTTCTATTTGTTTCAAGTTATTTCACGTATGTGAAATCCATAACTTTGAGTTGGTTTAGGAATAAAGGGGAAGGTTTCCATTGGTGACACTTGTTGTGGTGACAACTGTCTTAAGACAGGGGTGTCAAACTCCATTTCATTGCGGGCTGCATCAGCAGTATATTTGCTCTTGAAAGGACTGCTTGTGTCTGGGTTTTTCGCTACATACAGGGTGCAGGGTTCAGGAGTGCTTTACGTACAGAGTGCAGGGTTTAGGGGTGTGCTACATACCAAGTGCAGGGTGTTCTACCCCCAACAACCCCCCCAAAGCTTCCTCCCTCCTACCTGGCTCTAGTACCTCCCTGTGTAGGCAGCGATCCTTGCAGTGGAGATCATTCTTTCTTTCTCTCTCTAGAGATCTGTCCCCGCTATGACCCACCATGAGTGTTTATTGGGATGTGTTGGATCTGGGAGCCACTGAGCAAAGCTGGAAGCCTTCTGTGTTTTGTTTAAAAGTGACGACGGGGAGCTGAAGGTGGCGGAATGGAGCTGTGAGGGCCACATGATTCGGCCTGGGGGCCCTGTTTTTGACCTATGTGGTCTAAGAGTAGATTTTCTTCATGTTGGAAGAGAAATCATGTAGCTACTAGTTGTGTCAATGGAACAGGAAAATAATAAAGGAGAAATCTTCCAATGGGGACACTAGTTGTAGTAACCTGGAGTTCCCATTTGCAGGGATTTCCACTTACTTCCTGTTTGGCTATGGGACAGGAATTGAAGGGAAATCTCTGCAATGAGGCACAGATGGCAAAAAGAAAATCTGACAGAGGTTATACCCCTCCCTCTACAAAATTTAAAAAATGATTTGCCTATACCTCTACTTTAATGCCTAGATATCTGTATGTTTGTGGGCCATCCATGGTTTGGGCGGGTGAACATGGTTTTCAACATATTGTACTGGAAATGTTACCATTTTAAACCCTGCACCAGATGTGCTTGGAACTCTAAAGCTAAAATGCACCCACCAACCTTGTCCTGTGGCTGCAACATTGGCCATCCTGTTTGTACAAATATTCATGTTTTAGTATAAAAACTTAGCTTAGTTATATGTAGTAAGCATCCTATATATCACAGGTTTCAAATACAAGGCCTGCGAGCCGAATCCGGCCCTCCAGACCATTTCATATGGCCTTTGTACCTCTCCTGCAGCTGCGGCAGAGCTTCAGTCCTCTTCTGGTCCTTCTCCAGACTCTGCACTTTCTGCTTTTAAGAAATGCATCCAGCTTCTTCCCAGCAGCAGCAGAAGGAAAGGGGGTGCTGTAGTGCTGAGCTGATGAAAATACAAAAATAAAAAAATATATATATGCAAAGTGCAAAAATCCCTAATAAGAACAGGGAGATAAATATTCCAACATTGTAGTATATATATTACTAAAACAAAAATAGAACAAAAATAAGGTGCTATGTGCAAAATGCAATAATAGGAATAAAGTGCTATGTGCAGAATGCAAAAAAGGAACCTGACATGCACTAATTGAAATAGTAAACTGCAAGTACTACAACAGTGATAAAGTGCTAATGTCAAAATAAACCAATCCTGAATGCAAAGTGCAAACAAACTGCAAGCAAACGTGTGAAATAAAAACATGCATGGTGAAATCCAAAAATGGTGGATCTGAGTGAAAAGTGACAGTTTCTTATGGTGTCCACACACTGAGCTCTCTTATAAAGGTGATGAATAGGTGGCCCCTTACCTCACTGCTGTGAGGTTACAGCATATAGATGTATACAATCTTGGTCCAATCCGGTGCTGCCTCTAAGCCTGGGGACACACTGCCTGGGTATATGTCCTGTCTGTGGGGGTATGGGTTCTCCAAAGGATATGCCCGAATAGCAAGGAGAGGACAAAAGGATTCCCAATATAGTGTAGTAGGTTTGATGAATTCCGTATTTTATTATTAAAAACAATTGGTACTCACATTTGGAAGTATAACATAAGAGCGTTTAAAAATACGAGCGCCGGGCTCGTCCGCGTCACCTCCGGTGCTTGAATTTCCTACGCGTGTCGTCACGGGTCACGGCAGTTTGTTTGCACTTTGCATTCAGGATTGGTTTATTTTGACATTAGATCTTTATCACTGTTGTAGTACTTGCAATTTACTATTTCAATTAGTGCATGTCGGGTTCCTTTTTTGCATTCTGCACATAGCACTTTATTTCTATTATTGCATTTTGCACATAGCACCTTATTTTTTGTTCTATTTTTGTTTTATATACACACACATTTGGAATATTTATCTCCCTGTTCTTATTAGGGATTTTTGCACTTTGCATATATATTTTTATTTTTGTATTTTCATCAGCTCAGCACTATTTCATATACACCATAATGCTGATGCGGCCCACAATGAAATTGAGTTTGACACCCCTGCTATATATCCTTTGATTTACAAGACTACAGGTTCCACTATCTGGCCAGGGGGAAGGTAAATGGCGGCAGGTTGAGATTTTCTGTTACAGATTCATTCTAGTTGTATGTTATTTGAACAATAAACTGTTCCCTTGCTGTGCAGGAGAGAAAAGGTTGCACTTTATGCTTAATATAAGATTTTTGACTTGCATTTATATATTTATATGAATGTTGCTAGTTCATCTAATGACGTATTTCCATTTTTTATAATCTTGCAGGTTCAGAACAAGCAGGAGAAGAAGCCAGTGACCCCTCCTCCTGCCCCTGTCACTCCAGTAATTACACGACCTGCCTCCCCTCCACCTGTCAAAGTAACAGTCACCCCTTCCCTGTCTGTAAACATTCCACGATTCTACTTCCCCAGAGGACTGCCCAACCCCAGCAACAACCATGATGACATCATCACTAAGACTGAAGCAATTTTTGCCAGTATGGACGATGAAAAGGCAGATATTTATGAAATGGGGAAGATTGCCAAGGTAAAACAAATTATTACTTTACAGTTCGACAGTCTGCTAGCCCTGATGGAAGGGGAAAGGGTGTGGGGTGACAATATTGTCTGAGCCTGGACCAGGTCTGCCCCATAAGCTGATAGTAGACAATAGCCCCACTATGAGATGGCTGTGGGTCACAGGGGGACAAATGTAATTGTACTCCTGAGACACCCCCCCCCCCCCATGAGAGAAGTATGGCCAACAAAAATTTAGACATTTTCTTTTAAGCAACGCAAACTGGTCCATGGATGAGTTCATTCTTCTTTTCTCTTCTCCTGTAAGTATGTTAGGCCTCGTACAGACGAGAGGATATCTGCTGGAAACGGTCCGCCGGACCGTTTCCAGCGGATAAATCCTCTGGCGGATTTGGATCTGATGGCTGTACACACCATCAGATCTAACTCCCCGCGGAATACATCCGCGGTGACGTGGCCGCGACGATGACACGGCGACGTGCGCGACCCTGGAAGGTAAATACTTCCACGCATGCGTCGAATCATTACGACACATGCGAGGGATGGGAGCGGACGGACTGATCCGGTGAGTCTGTACAGACGACCGGATCAGTCCGCTGGACTGGATTCCAGCGGATAGATTTCTTAGCATGCTAAGAAATTTTTATCCGCTGGGAATCCGTCGGCTGGATTTTTATCCGCCTGAAAATGTCCGCTCGGACGTACACACGACCGGATCTATCTGCTGGAACTGATCCGCGGATCAATCCCAGCGGATAGATCCGGTCGTGTGTACGGGGCCTTAGGCCTTGTACACACGGGCAAACGTCCGCCGGACCGTTTTCAGCGTACATGTCTGCCCGGGGATTTCTGTATGATGGCTGTACTCACCATCATACAGAAATCCACGCGTACTCGATACGCGGCGACGTGCGCGGCCCTGCCAGTTCAATGCTTCCACGCATGTGTCAAAGTCATTCGACGCATGCGAGGGATGGCTCGGACATGTCTGTACAGACGACCGAAAATGTCCGAACGGACAGGATTCCAGCGGGCTGTTTCTAAACAAGTTTGGAAATATTTGCCCGCTGGAAAAAGGCCCGGCGGGCAAATGTACGCTGGAATCCTGTCCGCTCGGCTGTACAGACGACCGATCATGTCTGCTGAAACTGGTCCGCGGACCTGTTTCAGCAGACATGTTCGGTCGTCTGTACGGGGCCTTAGACTGACATTGCTGTGCAAACCAACAGGGGTATTACGGGGGGGCAATATTCTGAGAGATTCAGATACTTATGATATCTGTATTTAAAAATGCATGCAATGATTGTTTAAATAAATACATCACTGGATCAATGGTATTTTAGGTCTACACGCAGTATCTCTTTTAAAAAAAATGCCAACACCTGTAGTTATCAATGACGGGAAGGATGTTTAGTCTTCTCTTAAAGACTTTTGCTTCTATATTGAAGCTGACTGCACACCATTTCTGTTATCTAATAAAGTCCATGGAAGGAACTTTCACATGAATTAGGTGATAGAATGACCGGCACCCTATTTTATGACCAGCCCAGAACGTTCACACAATAAGCAAGAATGGCATACTTGAGGTATTAGAAGTCTATTTTATTAGTACGTATACTGTATATATTGCTTCTGTGACATATTAGCGGACCAGCTTGCCTTTGTTTTATTTTGCTCCCGTTGGACCTAAATCCTCCTCACCCTGTCTTCTCTCTGTAGGTTTGTGGTTGTCCGCTCTACTGGAAAGCAGCACTGTTTAATGCGGCCGGTGGAGAGCGGACGGGATTTGTGTCTGTGCATTCGTTTATTGCAACGTGGAGAAAGTAAGTATCAAGGAACTTCATCTCTACTTCCTTTCACAAGGTCTAGACATTGTTATCAGTGGGGCTGATTCCGTAAGGCAGCAAAGAACAGAAAAAACGTGCAAGCTATGGAAATCTGTTACCAAATGAATAGATTTTGCGCCTCACCCTTGCTCTTTGCACAGCCTTATGTAAAAGGACATGAAGTAAAAAAATTTCCCATAGCATCCTGTCTAGTCACGTCAGTCTTCTAGCAGTTCTACTTTGTGTCCTTTTAGGTTTTTACATAGTAGCAGTATTATTGGTTACTGCCAGTTACCACATTGTAATAATTACCATATATACTCGAGTATAAGCCAAGTTTTTCACCACATTTTTTTGTGCTGAAAATGCACCCCCTCGGCTTATACTTGAGTCACCTTTTTGCGCCTGATCTCCCGGACTTTGGGGACCCAGTACCGGCCGGCCATAGGTCCCCTGGACTCCAAACTTGGCACATGTGTAGCCCCACTCTTCCTCTACAGGTGTGCAAAGTTTGTTGTCCAGGGGACCTTCCATAGACTCCCATGTTAAACGGTAATTTTTTCTGTGATTTTGGGGACTCTGTACAGGCCGGTCGTAAGTCCCCTGGACTCGGAACTTGGCACACATGTAGCCCAATTTCTCCTCTACAAGTTTGTTGTCTGGGGGACCTACGGCTGGGGACCACTGATTTTTCAAAGCCGGGCACCCCTTCCATAGACTCCCATGTTAAACGTCAGTCTAGTCATGGGCACAGGGAGGCATGGACACAGTGAGGCATGCAAATGGACACCCTAGGCTTATACTCGAGTCAATACGTTTTTCCAGTGGTAAAATTGGGGGCCTCGGCTTATATTTGGGTCGGCTTATACTTGGGTTGGCTTATACTTGAGTATATACGGTAGCTCTATAAAGTTGTATAATAAATGCAATAATCTATTCAGTTTAAAGGAGAAGTCCAGCCTGACAGTCTGACTGACAGTCAGCCTCTTTCCTCTCGGGGATCTGTGAGAACCAAGCCATTGGCGATGTTCAGTGGCTTGGTTCTCAGTGAAGAGACGGCGGGGGACAGATGGAGCATTGGTCTGATGCTCCATTCACCAAGGTAAGTATGAATACAAAATAAAAATGTAACCCATGCTTCTCTTTTAATGTTTGTGACAAGTATTATACACTTTATGCATGCACGTTCTTCTGAAAGATATACATTTTGTTTTATTTGCAGGTTGCTACAGAACTGTCATGATGACACTTCCAAATTCATCTACCTTTTAGCAAAACCAGGCTGCAGCTATTTAGAGCAAGAAGACTTTATCCCCCTCCTGCAGGTGAGGCTGGAAGGGCAAGTGTCCTGAATGGAATCTAATGACCGCTTTGGGAAGCACTGTATTACTTGAATGCAGAATTATTTTCATGCAGCATTAAACAATGTAAACCCCAACTTTTAAAGGGGTTCTACAGTGAGAAGGTTTTTTATCTTAATGCATTCTATGTATCAGTATAAAAAACTTTTTGTGTGCAGCTCCCCCCTCAGCCCCCCTAATACTTACCTGATCCCATTTCGATCCAGCGATGTTGCACAATGTTGTTCTCCCTTCTCATTGGCTGAGACAGCAGCGGGGCGCCAGTGGCCTTTGACTTTGAGTAAAGTCAGTGAGCCAATGAGGAGAGAGGGGCTGAACCGCAGTTCCATGTTTGAATGGACACACAGAGCAGTGCCTCATCTCAGGTGCCCCCATAGCAAGCTGCTTGCTGTGGGGGCACTTGGCAGGAGGGCCCAGAAGCGCTGGCAAGGGACACCAGAAGAGGAGCATCTGAGCTGCTCTGTGCAAATCATTACACAGAGCAGGTAAGTATAACATTTGTGTTATTTTTAAATGAAAAAAAAAAAAAAGACTTTAGTATCACTTTAACTTACATGATTTGCTTCCATTGCTCTACAAAATATATTAGTTACAATACACTTTGATCCAAGGGTGACAAAACTGCTCTTCCATAGTTAGTGTGGCAAGTGATTTCCATTCTAGCAGATAGTGGGTTAAAGCGGGGAAAAAAATAACACCACATCTAAGGACTGGTAGGCTGCAATATTCTTTATTTTTGTTTTTGGGTTTAAATATACTTTAATGAAAATGTTGTATTCTGTGCCTTTTAGTTATCCTTTAGGGTGATAGCATTGTTTTATTTGGCAGATTCATGGAAGTATAGAGGGTATCTGTTTGTTCCCCTATTCTATTTGGTAGCTTTCGCTAGGAGTGGCCTTTGCTTCGTTGAATTTTTTTTGCTTTACTAATTACCAGCTTGCTCGAGCATGCAGAGCATTGCTTTAGCAGAACCTTAGCTTCTCTGTTTTCAGATGCATGGGCTCTCCACAGTGAAGTTAGAGAGGGAATCAGAACTGAATGTAATTGATGCTCGAGGATAGGGAAGCATTGTGCTAATGGCCAAGAAGAAGAAAAAATCCTTCAGCAGCCTGATTGTGCAAACAATGCCAATACGTGAGGTGATTTTGTGTTGATTTTGATTAACTGACTACTATTCTAGTTTTGCTTGATACTTTAAAATTTAAATAAAAAATAAATTTGCCTTTGTTTGAAATCACCATGAAAGCACAAAGTCCTCTTCCCCCATGCAGCAGTCTACAGATACTTTATATTTTCAAAAGTATTGGGACGCCTGCCTTTACACGCACATGATCTTTAATAGCTTCCCAGTCTTAGTCTGTAGGGTTAAATATTGAGTTGGCCCACCCTTTGCAGCTATAACAGCTTCAACTCTTCTGGGAAGGCTGTTCGCAAGGTTTAGGAGTGTGTCTATGGGAATGTTTGACCATTCTTCCAGAAGCACTATTGTGAGGTCAGGCACTGATGTACATGGGAAGGTCTGGCTCGCAGTCTCCGCTTTAATTCATCTCGAAGGTGTTCTATCGGATAGGCTTCAGAACTCTGTGCAGGCCAGTCATGTTCCTCCACCCCAAACACACTCATCCATGTCTTTATGGACCTTGCTTTGTGCACTCGTCCAAATCATTTGGTGGAGGGGGATTATGGTGTGGGGTTGTTTTTCAGGGGTTGGGATTGGCTCCTTAGTTCCAGTGAAAGGAACTCTTAAGGCCTCACCATACCAAGACATGTTTGACAATTTCATGTTGCCAACTTTGTGGGAACATTTTGGAGATGGCCCCTTCCTGTTTCAACATGACTGCGCACCAGTGCACAAAGCAAGGTCCATAAAGGCATGGATGTTTGGGATGGAAGAACTTGACTGGTCTGCACAGAATCCTCACCTCAACTCGATAGAACACCTTTGGGATGAATTAGAGTGGAGACTGTGAGCCAGACCTTCTCGTCCTAATTAGTGCCTGACCTCACAAAAGTGCTTCTGGAAGAATGGTGAAACATTCCGATAGACACACTCCTAAACCTTGCGGACAGCCTTCCCAGAAGAGTTGAAGCTGTTCTAGCTGCAAAGGGTGGGCCAACTCGATATTTAACCCTACAGACTAAGACTGGGAAGCTATTAAAGTTCATGTTTGTGTAAAGGCAGGTGTCCCAATACTTTTGACAATTTAGTGTATATAGGGCTACTGCTCACTTTGGGAGTCCAGCAGTCTAAAATGCTCTGCCATGCTGGGTCACATCCAGAGCTCTGCTATTAGAATAGCTCATGCACCCTGCTGATTGCAGGAACTCTGGCTGAGCTTTAGCCGGTGGTGTACTAGAACACTGCAGAGAGATCACAAATGGAGCCCCAGTCTTTGCTTCAGATTACTGACTGGGCGAAAAGCTTTTGGTAAAGCTGATTTAAAATAAAAAGAAAATATCTAATGTTCAGTTTTATTGCACCCTTGGTGTATATATTAGGTGTACTAAAACTGCCATTGTGTGTTCAAGATCAACGCCAGTCAACTTTTTGTTTCAATCCACTATTTATCACAAAAGAGCATAAGTAGCTCATATGCTAAATGTTTGTGATGACAGAATTGCCATGTGTTTGGCCACCAAATGGAACAGTGAGATCCTTAGAATGTGCTCTGTGCTAAAAGTAATTGTCAAAGCATGGAACTGCGGTGTGGTAGCATTTTTTTTTTTAAATGACTACTCACTAAGAGACTAGTACACATAAAAGTAGACGTATCAAAGAGCTGTGGTGAGTATCCCTTGTTTAAGAACTGGCAAGCACAATGTGGCTGTGCATAGTTTGGTTCTAATGGAATTGGTATGATATCCCACAGGTAACAACCAAACATAGGAAATAAAGGAATATACATTGCCCTTCTTCCAGGGCTGTCTTAATGAGAGAGCACACCTGGGCACTGCCCAGGGGCCCCAGCTGCATGGGGGGCCTCTGTTTTTTCCCCAAAGCAGCTGGTCCTTGAGCCTACGCTGCCCCGAAATTGGGGGCCCCATGATGGCACTGAAAGTAATAGATACACAGGGGAGGCAGTCTGCCTCCTACCTACTTGATGTCTGTTTACCTGCACTGGCACCATTGTAGGGACCCCAGATCATTACGTTTCCCAGAGCCCCATGATGCTATTAAAACGGCCCAATACTCTGATCTGTCATTTGTAGGAAATGTATATTGTGAACCCTTAATACTTTAATATAGAGGAGTTATATCTGGTCTATCTGAATTCCAATAATTCAACCACTGTTTAAGATTTCCTGGCTTACTATGGGTTAAGTCCAACAAGGTGCATGCCACCTCATGGTCTTGCCTTTTTTATATGAAACTGAATGTTTTACTTCTCTCAGCTATCACTATAGTCTTGGCGCTCTGACAGGAGAAATGTTGCTCTTTCATACAGCAGAAATTCTGCCAATCCTTCCCCTTTGCTGCCTATTCACAGAAGGCTTAGTATTTTGTGAATGGTTCACATGTTGCAAAGAGCTCTTTGATTGGGCAGGAGGAAAGGAGGGGGCGGGCTGAATTCCTGGAGTTCAGCTTTAAACTCCAAAGAATATGCCCGCCCCCTCTTTCTCCTGATTGGCTGATTGACTTTGACAGCAGCGGGAGCCAATGGCGCAGCTGCTGTGTCTCAGTCAATCTTGGGCACTCTTGGACATGGCTGGATAGAGAGCTGGGGCTCAGGTAAGTGTTAGAGGGGCTGCTGCTAACAGAAGACTTTATCTTAATGCATAGAGTGCCTTGAGATTAAAAAACCTTCTGACTTTACAACCCCTTTAATATGCTGTGGTTTATTCCTTGCTACATATTTGTGTCTTCCAAGCTTATATCTTCACCTACTATTTACATGATTTATACATTTCTCTCTCTGTTTCAGGACATTGTTGACACACATCCTGGATTAACGTTTCTCAAGGAAGCTCCTGAATTTCACTCTCGTTACATAACAACGGTGAGTGGCCAAACATAGTGTATGCATTATTATTTCTCATATGATGCAGTAAGGATATGGACATTCCCTGCAATCAGGTAAAAAAATTGTTTAGGTAACAGGATCACCCCCCCTTATTCTTGAGTCCTCACTTGGTCCAGTGACTGTAGCAGTTCTATCCCCAATAAAATCCTGTGATGGGGGGCAGGGCTGAGCTGCACTCTGTGTGTCTATGGACGCAGGTAGCGCGGCTCAGGATCGAGCCTGCAGATGTGCAACAATAGAAAGCCGCTTCCTCTGGTGGCACAGCGAGAAAAGAAGGAGCCAGGACTGCCAGCGGGAATGTCTGCAGGTAAAGGATGCTTATTATGAAAAAAAAAAAATTCCTTTACAACCCCCTTTAAGGTAAATATTCCCCAACTTAGACATGACAAACATGCCTAACAAAGGTTACATTCCTTCCTAACCCATTTCAAGTATCTTTTCTTCAAAAACAGTTATATACGTGTTTAGGGTTCTATTAACCACTTAAGGACCCCTTCACGCCCATATACGTCGGCAGAATGGCACGGCTGGGCACAAGCACGTACCTGTAAATCCTCTAAGTGACCGGACCCGATCGCCGCCGGTGTCCCACGATCGGTCACCGGAGCTAAAGAACAGGGAGAGGTGTGTGTAAACACACCTTCCCCGTTCTTCATTGTGGCAATGTCAGCGATCGTCTGTTCCCTGATATAGGGAAAGACTATCACTAACGTCACACGTCCAGCCCCGCCCCCCTACAGTTACAATTACATATGAGGTCACACTTAACCCCTACAGTGCCCCCTAGTGGTTAACTCCTAAACTGCAATTGTCATTTTTACAGTAAACAATTTTTATAGCACTTTTCGCTGTGAAAATGACAATGGTCCCAAAAATGTGTCAAAATTGTCCGATGTGTCCGCCATAATGTCGCAGTCACGAAAAAAATCGCTAATCGCCGCCATTAGTAGTAAAAAAAAAAAAAAATTAATAAAAATTCAATAAAACTATCCCCTATTTTGTAAACGCTATAAATTTTGCGCAAACCAATCGATAAACGCTTATTGCGTTTTTTTTTTTTTTTTTAACAAAAATGGGTAGAAGAATACGTATCGGCCTAAACTGAGGGAAATAAATGTTTTATATATTTTTGGGGGATATTTATTATAGCAAATATTGATTTTTTTTTTCAAAATTGTCGCTCTATTTTTGTTTATAGCGCAAAAAATAAAAACCGCAGAGGTGATCAAATACCACCAAAAGAAAGCTCTCTTTGTGGGAAAAATAGGACACCAATTTTGTTTGGGAGCCACGTCGCACGACCGCGCAATTGTCAGTTTAAACGACGTAGTGCCGAATCGCAAAAAGGGGCAAGGTCCTTAACCTGCATAATGGTCCGGGTCTTAAGTGGTTAAAGAAAGAGCACATTTCAAGGGGTATTTTTTGTTCCCTATATTTATATAACACTATTACGCACTGCAGAAGCATTTCTTTTAGTCCCTGACGTTTAGGAGTCTACAATTGAATGCCCCTATTGTGGTGGTTGGTACAGTCACACACACACACGCTGAGTGAGATGTCAGTCAATCTACTGAAATTATTTATTTCAGGTACTTGTATAGCGCAGTCAATTTACGCAGAGCTTTACATATATAATGTACATTCACATCAGTCCCCCAAAGAGCTTACCATCTAGGGCCCCTAACTCACATTCATACATGCAAGGGCCAGTTTAGGCAGGATCCATCCAATTAACCTACCAACATGTCTTTGGGATGTAGGAGGAAACTGGAGTACCCGGAGGAAACCCACGCAGTCACAGGGAGAACATGCAAACTCCAGGCAGGTAGTGTCATGGTTGTAATTCGAACCAGCGACTCTAGTGCTGCTAGGCAGAAGTGCTACCCATTACACCACTGTGCTACAATCAAATGTGTTTTGATTGCAATTGGAAATGTTGTGGCAGCTCACACAGATCTCAGAATGATTAGTATGCATGCTCTATGCAGTTGGTGTAATTTCTAACACACTGATGCTAATCGGTATACATTTCCTTGTTGAACCCTGCAGGTCATTCAGAGAATATTCTACACAGTGAACAGGTCCTGGTCGGGAAGAATCACACCTACTGAGCTTCGCAGAAGTAATTTCCTGCAGGTAGGAATTCCTATTACATTATATATATGTCCTGGAAGACTCCCCTTGAAGTGTAATTGCTATTGTAGTGTGGTGCTTGGACAATGATCAGGCCACTTATAGCCCCCCTGGGGAGTTGACTACTTCTGATCTGAGCATTTGTTATCGCACAAAGCTGTCTCTCCAAAAGATGGTGCAGTTCGTGGGCTCCGCTGTAGGGTGGTACTCAGACTAGTGCAGAACCTATGGTTAGGTAGGTGTCTGGTTGCATGTCTTTCTTGGGTAGACACTTTCCTAGTTTAAAGTGGGTGAAAACCTTCAAAGTGGAAAAATGAACAAATTGCATATTTCTATAGTGTTTTGCTTGCCTCTCCTCAAAGCAGTAAGTGTCATTTCTCTCTGTAGTCTCTTTCCTCTGCTATCTGCTTGAGTCACTTCTGCCAAGTTTTCCTGACACCAAGAGATAAAAAGGTCACACTGGAGGGACTTCCAGCACAGCCTGTGGTTGCCAGCCTTGGCTCTGTTCCTGTGTTCTGTATGAAGGAAGGTGGGGGGGTCCCTTGCCACCAATCAGCTCTCATAGCTCTTGCACAGTGTGTAACTGCAGCTCTCCGTTCCCTGCTTTGTCTGTGAAAAATCCTTTTTTTCTAGGCTGTACAGGACATATAGCTGCAGATAAACAGGTACAAATTATGTAGGAGGATTTGTTTTACCTCTGTCTCACCTGAGGCCAGTCACTTCACTGGGTATAGGTAAGGGTTTCCAACCACTTTTAAGTGAATTGATCTTACATTGCAAATCAGTAGTAGCAGTAAGTACCTTCAAGCAAATAGGCACATACTATATGTATTATATATAAATTCACATTTAGTTTTAATATGTTCTGAATGCATAGCTTTTTTTTAATGCTCTGTATGAGTTCTACAAATCAGTGCATTATAGTACAACTATTTGATTTTGTGTTCCTTGTGCATGTTTCTTGTTATGTAGACATTGGCTCTGCTGGAGGAAGAAGATGACATTAACCAAGTGACAGATTACTTTTCCTATGAACACTTCTATGTCATATACTGCAAGTTCTGGGAACTGGATACTGACCATGACCTGTACGTCGACCAGAAGGACTTGGCAAGATACAACGACCACGGTGAGTATGGATAAGAGTTAAGCCGGCCATACGTGGATCGAAATTCGTCCAGCTCAGCAGGGACCAAGATTCAGTCCATGTATGGGTAGGCTGATTGTATCCAAGTCAATCCAATCCATCCATCCAGCCTGTCTGATTTTTAAAATACATTTACTGGTGACGGCTATAGGTGCTAGCAGTAATCGTTGCATTTTCGTGGCTGGGAAGGCTCCCTGCGCCCCCTCCTGGCAGAACAGAATATCGCTGCAGGAGGCATTTGAGTAATTTTCTTTCCTGCAACCCATGGTGGAAGGAAAGAAAATGTTGTCTTCTATGGGCCCTAAACTGCAAGAGGATGCTCTCTGAATCTGCAGGGATGTCATCGGGATTACAAAGACATTTTTGGAAGATATTTCTCTTCTGTCTTAGAAATAGTTTTTTTTACTGCACCAGGGATGATAAATACATCTTGGCTGTCGCTCTCCTGTAATAGCCATGAATGTGTTCATTACACCAAGGCTGTGAAAGGGTTGGAGCCACAGCTGTGCTCAGAAGCAGAATGGTCAGTTCTAGAGGCAGAGAAGGGACTAGGAGAATACTTGTTTACTGATCTCCTGCTGCTGTACTGGGTACTTCCAAGATCATGCTGAGAGTCCTGGCACCAGGAGAGGCTTCTGTGCCTCATCTTCTGATGTCTTTATAAAGCAAGCCATTCACAGTCTACAGGGTGGGATGGGGCAGCTTCTGGGGAGGGGGGGGGGGGAAGGTTCACCTCATTGGGAGAAGAAAAGTGATCTCATCGCCTTATAATCACTATGTGGATCTTTTAAAAAGCCTTCGGAGCTGTATCTTAATTCTATAGGTTCATTGCACACATGAAGACAGAGAAATCCGTTTCTAGCTCGCCCTTTAAATGGAGGGGATTTAACCTATTTTTATAGTTTCTTTTTCATTACTAATTGTTTAAAACGAATTGTAAACTGAATTGAGGTCGTATGATCGCAGACCTGATATTGTATGATCGGCTTGCAACTGATGCCGAAAAAAAGAAGGAAAAAAAGCAACATAGTAGAACTAAAAATTAGTAAAAAATAAATAAAAAGTTCTAAGATGATCATCATACAATATAATGAACATATTTTAACAAGAGGCAGAAAAAGAGGGTTCGTATTACATCAGCAGCAGCTGGATCCACATACTCCTTGCCTTTCATGATGGCCCCTTCAATCGCATTGAATCTGGAAAATGTAAAAGTATATTTGAGGGATAATAGTCAAAAACTGTTCTGAACTATGTAAGTTTGATTTTTGAAAGTATATATAAACTCTTTAAATTGCATTTTGTTACAGTTTATCATAAATGCCTTTTGTATGAATAAAATACGTTTCACCTTTTTAATCATTTGCTGCATCTTAGTGCTTGTGATCTTCTGCAGCCTCTTTGCAACTACTTCTCATCATCATGCATGTACCCCAGTGATGCCTGCGTGGTATTTTTCAGGGCAGTCCTGATGGTGACAATGGGCCATGTTCGTTTACGCTGGCATGGCTGCTTGTATTCTCCATTGAAAGCATGTGATAAGGTGATAAAACAGTAGAAAAACGCGTACGGGAGCAAAGCTTAGTTGCTGTATAATAGAAAGTGACTTAACAAGGTGCTTCATTGCTTTATCGCTGGCTGAGATCACAGACCGCTATGATGGCGGAGGGAGAGTGCGCACTGCACATGTTTGGTCAGAAAGACGGAACTAGTATCTTAGACGCTGGTGCTGCACCCAAGAAATATCAGGAATAATGTATCTTTCACATTTACAGTTAAAGACAAACTAAATCAATGGCACTAAATATCAAGGATAAAAAAGTCCTCCACATAGTATGTTAACCTAGTTACTAAAGTCTCATGCCCTCTTTAAAGAGGAACTTCACCCTACCTAGTTTAAAGTGTCTGTAAACCTCAGAAATGAAATGCAAACAAAGCACATCCCTTGATGGTGTATACTTGTCCAGGTCCAGGGCACTAAGGCCTCGTACACACGCCGGACCGTTTCCATCGGACATGTCCGCTGCCGGATTTTGGTCTGATGTCTGTACACACCATCAGACCAAAATTCCCGCGGAAAACAAACGCGGTGACGTGTCGCGACGTGGCCGCGATGATGACGCGGCGACGTGCGCGGCCCTGGAAGTTTAATGCTTCCACGCATGCGTCAAATCAGTACGACGCATGCGAAGGATGGCGGTCGGTCGGACGTGTCCGGTGAGTCTGTACAGACGACCGAACACGTCCGACGGACAGGTTTCCAGCGGACAGATTTCTTAGCAGGCTATGAAATTTTTATCCGCTGGAAACTGTCCGATCCGCCGGACAATTGTCCGCTCGGGCCTACACACGACCGGATCTGTCCACTGGAACTGGTCCGTCGGACCAGTTTCAGCGGATAGATCCGGTCGTGTGTACGGGGCCCAAGTGTAATTTCTGTCTGCTGCCTCACTAATCACTAATGGCAGGTTTTCCTGACACCAAGAGAAAAAAGGTAACAGCAGAGGGATCTCCAACACCCAGCCTGTGATTGACAGCCTCAGCTTTGTTCCTGTGTGCTGTGTTAGGCCGCGTACACACGATCAGTCCATCCGATGAGAATGGTCCGACGGACCGTTTTCATTGGTTCACCTCTGAAGCAGACTGATGGTCTGATGTGCGTACACACCATCGTTTCCAAAACCGATCGGGTAAGAACGCAGTGACGTAAAACACACAACGTGCTGAAAAAAACTAAGTTCAATGCTTCCAAGCATGCGTCTACTTGATTCTGAGCATGTGCGGGTTTTGAATCGATGCTTTTGTGTACTAACCATCGGTTTTGACCTATCAGTCAGCCGTCCATCGGTTCGATTTTAAAGCAAGTTCTCTTTTTTTTGGACCGAAGGACAACAGACCGATGGGGCCCACACACGGTCGGTTTGGACCAATGAAACTGAACTTCAGTCTGTTTTCATTGGTTTGGACCGATCTTGTGTACGCAGCCTTAAGGGTTGTGTTCCTTCCCTCCAATCAGCTCTCAGAATTGATGGTCACTAATAGGAGGCATTGATGAGCACTGATAGGTAACACTTGTAGGCGGAGTTGATGGGCACTAATAGGTGGCATTGAAGAGCACTGATAGGTGGCACTGATGATTGGGGCACTGATTATCAGTGTAAACTATTTACTGACATTCTTGACGGTTTACGGCAGTCCTTTCCTCTCACAGAGTGGGAGGAAAGAGCTACAGATAACCGGCAAATCTGTTTACATGTGATCAGCTGATCACATGGTAAAGGGCCGCTGTGATTGCGCTGGATGCATAGTTCTGGGGGAATGTCCATGAACACTCTCCCAAAATTGGAAGCTCTGATGAAGATCATGGTTTCTTGCAGCGGGGCCCTGAAGGTTCTAGTTACACCTCTGAAATAAGCAATGGGATGTCTGCAGTCATCAGAATCTTTTATTTTCTAACCTGCACTAGAAACATACAGTATCGAGCTAGAGACTCCAGCTTTTATAAATCGGCCACAATGACTTCAGAATGTTAATGATTTGTAAAGAAACCTCTCCAACTTAAAGAAGACGAGGCAAAATCTCAGAAAAACATGAGTCTGCATAGGTGGGTAACAGAGTGTTAGACACAATCCTAAGAGAATGAGTAATGTTAGAATTCTCGATGCCGGAAGATGAAGTAGTGGCCTATCTGTTCGGTCTGGTCTGCCCGCACCCTGAACTCCTTACCCTGGAGGGTGGCAGCCACAGAGCCCATCAATGTCTTTCTGGGTGAATTGTTGGTAAATGTTGGCACTCCTGCTATATTTGCTTTGATTTTACAAACTGTGGTGTTTTCTTTTCAGCCTCTTCAAACAGAATAACCGAGCGGATATTTTCTGGAGCAGTAACACGGTAAGATAAGATCTTGGCTTGTTGTAAATACTGGGTGTGCGTCTGCCATTGCTAAACATGTAAAGAAGAATCCATCTTTTTGACAAATTTAACAAAATAAGGCAGGACAGCGGGCTTTGTACCTATAATATATGTACTCTGTACAGGCTGAGGATGTATTCATTGTAACCTTATTATAGACAGCAGCCTATAATGATGTTTAGTAGGCAATAAAATGTTCATATAGATCCAGAGTTCCAAGCGTCTACAGTTCCCAGGTGGCTTATAGAAACATTGGAGAACTTTCCACTGGACATCATAAATGCTTGAATGTAACTTGGGCACCCCAGATACAACTTTATTGTCTATTTTGCCTGTGATCCATTTTAACCACTTAAGGACTCGCTCACGTGTATATACGTCATTATTTTAAAGATGGATATCTCGGTAACGGCAGCAGCCGCTGCCACAACCGAGATATCCATCTTTCCTGTGAGCGGTCCTTTAAACGATAACGGTGGTCTCCGCAGCGGATTCCCTGCGAGATCACCGTTATCGACGGCTCTCTCGCGCCCTCTGCTGCTTACCAGAGCCGCCGGCGGAGGCGATCGGGTCCTGCTCTGCTGGGATACGAGTGAGGGCAAGATGGCCCCCACCCGCCTCCATAGCATAGCAGGGCGGAAGCGATGTCAAAACGTCACTTCCGCCCATGCTTCTTAAAGGCATATTTTCTTGTTGCCATTTTTCCAAATGACTATTTTTTTTTTTTTTGCATTTTAGTCTAAATATGAGATCTGAGGTCTTTTTGACCCCCGATCTCATATTTAAGAGGACCTGTCATGCTTTTTTCTATTACAAGGGATGTTTACATTCCTTGTAATAGGAATAAAAGTATTTTTTTTTTTTTTTGTGTAAAAGTTTATAAAATAAATAAGAAAACAAAAAAAAAAATTTTTTTAAAGCGCCCCGTCCCGACGAGCTCGCGCGCAGAAGCGAACGCATACGTGAGTAGCGCCCTATTATGAAAACTGTGTTCAAACCACACAAGTGAGGTATCGCCGCAATCGTTAGAGCGAGAGCAATAATTTTAGCCCTAGACCTCCTCTGTAACTCAAAAGATGCAACCTATAGAATTTTTTCAATGTCGCCTATGGAGATTTTTAAGGGTAAAAGTATGACGCCATTCCACGAGTGGGCGCATTTTTGAAGCGTGACATGTTGGGTATCATTTTACTCGGCGTAACATTATCTTTCACAATATAAAAAAAATTGGGCTAACTTTACTGTTAAGGACCCTTAAGGCAAGGTCCTTAAGGGTCCTTTCACACTAGCGGACCGTTCGTCCGTTCATTACAAGTCCGTTTACGGACTTGTAATGAATCCCTATGGGATCGCGTCTGTTAGCGGATGGAGCATCCGCTAACGTCCGCGACCATCCGCGTCCGTCGGGATCCGCTTTTGCGAACGGAAGAAACCCTATTTTTCTTCCGTCCAGTGGAACGGATTGGATGCAGACGGACAGACGGTCCGTCTGCATCCGATCCCCCATAGGGGAGAGCAGAGACAGGGCGGTCTCTGCACTGTGTGCGGGGACCGCCCTATCCGCCGACCGCTCAGCGGGAATGACGGATGATCCCCGCTGAGCTTTGGCGGACACACGGAGCGGACACAGAAATGGTCCGCTCCGTGTGAAAGGACCCTAAGTGGTTTATGCCTCTTTCACACCATGTGCAGGGACATGCGTTTTTCTGCACCTGTCTCCACAGTGTTGGAGTCGCATGCATATTTTTTCTGTACAGAAATATGCAACATTTATGCTTTTTTTGTGCCCTTACCGAGCCATTTATGTTGCAGATTTCTGCACAGAAAACATAAGCATATGACACCAACATTTTCTTTGTGCCCTTTCAGAGACCTAAGTTAAAAAATAAAACACACGTCATCCCAAAATATTTTAGGCTGCTAAACAAAGTAAAATGTTCAGTGCAATAAATTAGGGCAAGTAATTTAAACTCCACTTATTTGACATTAACTGTTTCAAGACTGCGCCATAGCAGATTTACAGGGTTACTCTTCTGTGCAGAATCACATATATATTTATATACGTGATTCTGCACTTTTGCTTGCAGGGGCAAAATAAATCCCCATCAATAAAACACACTGGATGGGGATCTGCCTATGGTAAACAAGGCCGATCTCTATTCTGACGGGGGGAAGGGACAGATTTTGTGTTCCTGCAAAGCAGGAAATAAAATCCATCACTTTTCCTAGTATAAGAGCCTCACACAGTACATAAAAACACTGGCTAGGCACACAGTTAACTCTTTGATTGCCATATAAATGTAACCCCTTCCCAGCCAGTGTCATTAGTACAGTGACTGTGCATATTTTTAGAACTGATCACTGGTTCTCACAAAGTGTCCGATTGTCCACCGTAATATAGCAGCCCCACTTTAAATCACTGATTCCTACCATTAATAGTAGAAATAAATATATAAAATTCCATAAATGTATCCTATAGTTTTGTAAATGATATAGCTTTTGCATAAACCAATCAATGTACACTTATTGGGATTTTTTTTACCAAATGTAGCAGAATACACGCTGGCCTAAATTCTTGAAAAAATTAGTTTTTGTTTGTTTTTTCGTTTTATAAATTTTATGTTTTTATGGTTTTTATTTGGGTACAGCTTTGCATGTCCACGCAATTGTCAGTTAAAGTAACGCAATGCTGTATCGCAAAAAATGGCCTGGTCATGAAGGGTGGGGGGTAAATCTTCTAGAGGTCAAGTGGTTAGTACAGTAAACGATTGACATTTTTTCTGTATCTATTTTTGTTAATTCTTTTTGTTTTATTGAAGCTTTGTAAAATGTTAGTACAAACTCCAAGTGGCTACACATGAAGTTACGGAACATTACAGTTACCCCTTTATAAATTGCATGACAAAAAAAGTGCCGCCGCCACCTAATATCCGATCCCCGGCTGGCTGTGTTTGTTGAGAAACCTGCCAGGGAAAAGTGGGTTCACAAACACCAGATGGTCAGGCATCTGTTATTTTGCAAGGGTAGTGGGTCTGTTGGTGGATCGTCATCATGGCACTGGGGCAACACCCTCGGGTAGCTAGCCATCATGATTGATAGTGGATCGATCTTACTAAAAGATATGATTGATGGATTTACATTGGGTGACATTGTTTACTTCAAATGTCTATGTAGCAATTAAGCTGTATTCCCCCTTTTAAATGAAAAGGCATGTTATACAGACGATGTTCATCCAGAGTAATATATATTTTATGTGCTCACAGGGGGAATGCTGTGCAGAGAGAGGGAAGGATGAGCTATGCAGAGTTTGTCTGGTTCCTGATTTCCGAGGAAGACAAGAAAAACCCCACCAGGTAATATTCTGGATTCCATTCTCCATCTTGCATGCAATGCATTTTTTGGATGACAGATAAGTGATGCCACCAAAGAACCATTCACCTAAACGCAATATTCATTCCCCATGGAAAATTCTGATCAGGATTTTTTAAATAAAGTAGGTATATCATATGCTGGAATAGGCATATTCCATGGTGTGCGGATGCCATCTAGTGGATAAATATAACAATTGCTAGCTGGAAATTTAGTAGACCAAACTGAAACAGTTATTGGGTGAATATTTTTAGTTTTGTACAAAATACCTACTGCAGCGTGTTAAAACCAAAATAGATTAACATTAAATACACGTCATCCAAAAAGGGCATATAGATTGCTATTCTTCAGTCTCCAACACCGATATCTACATTCCATTGTGCGCATTAAATAAAGTTTTGTCCTTTATTTATAATTGGGATTTTTAACTGGTAGGCAGTATACAGCCCGTGAAAAACTAACTTCCCTTTAAAACAGTTTCCTATTAAAATACTCAATAAAAAAAATATTGGTAATTCATATCTCATGTTGGCAGGTTTACATTTTAGATGGTACCTAACAAACAACCTCTGTTGATTAGGGTTAAAATCAAGGTTGGTGAGAGCCAAGAGGTGTTGCTTGTTTACATTTTTGATTTTAGATTTATCTGATCTTTTCAATAATTATGTAAAAAAATAAAAAAATGCTTTTAAGATATAAATGTTTTTCACTGACTGTATATTGCTAACCAGTTCAAATTCTAACTATAAATAAGGTCAAAACATTATTATAATTAACATTACTTTAACAATATTGTCTATGGTCAAATGGCTTAGGTGCCATTAACACCTATGCAGGCACCTCTGTTCAGGGCAGCCCAGTTATTTTAATGGGCCATTCTCTGTGTGAAAAATATCACAAAAGCTGTGCAAGAACCCCCCCCCCCCCTTTTTTTTGTGTGCGAATTAGCAAGGTGAGTTGGGGGTACCATTAAGAATTGCTCCACCATGCATCTGCAAAAGGGATATACAATTTTTGTGTGTTGCAAGAATGCACACAAATGAATGCACATTCCTGCAACACAACATGGTGAGCCTAGCCATTGATATTACTAAACATGGAGTTACTTTAAGTCATGGTGTAGACAACATAGTTACCAGCTCTTCCTGATATCCAGATATAGGGGCAGATCCACAAAGAAAGTACGCTGGTGTATCTAGTGATACGCCGGCGTACTTTCAAAATTCCCGAGTCGTATCTTTGTTTTGAATCCTCAAAACCAGATACGACGGCATCTGGGATAGATCCGACAGGCGTACGTCTTCGTACGCCTTCGGATCTTAGATGCAATTCTTCGGCATCCGCTGGGTGGTGTTCCCGTCGTAATCTGCGTCGAGTATGCAAATGAGTTATTTCCGACGTTCCACGAACGTACGAGCGGCCGTCGCATTCTTTTACATCGTTTCCGTTCGGCTTTTTTCGGCGTATAGTTAAAGCTGCTATCTGATGGCGTACGCAATGTTAAGTATGGCCGTCGTTCCCGCGTTGAATTTGAAATTTTTTATTTTGTTTGCGTAAGTCGTCCGTGAATGGGGCTGGACGCCATTTACGTTCACGTCAAAACCAATGACGTCCTTGCGAGGTCATTTGGAGCAATGCACCCTGGGAGTTTTGACGGACATTTAAATGAAACACGCCCTCTACTCGCCGCATTTGAATTCCGCGCCCTTACGCCGCGAGAGATGCACTACGCCGCCGTAACTTACGGCGCAAATTCTTTCAGGATTCAAACCAAAGCCAGGTAAGTTACGGCGACGTAGCGTATCTGAGATACGCTGCGCGGGTGCAGATCTTTGTGAATCTGCCCCATATACTTTTGTAGAGTTGTGTCCCTATATTATTATTATATTTTGCTTCTTAAGATATTTGTAAGTGGAGTGCCTAAAAGTCAGGCAGACTACATAATTTAGTTTGGCATATCTGCTGTGAAAGGAATGTTGTGTGCTGTGTTCATCCAAAGCAATAGCATAAATCCTTTTCTTAGTCCACTTTTTAAAAATGGAGAAGTGCTTATTCTGGGACACCTTGCCAGAAGAAGAAGCATTTCGTGCAATTCTAATTGGTCAGCGCAGTCATGTGGCTATGAGAGTACAGTTTGTATTTTGTTTGTGGCTGATAAACTATTTAAACAAATCTTTAAGACGAATGTATATATTAGAGGAGGAAAGAAAAATTTGGGGTGATATCCATAGCACCCAATTATTATTATGCAGACCCACTGGTATTGAAATGATTGGCAGTCTCAGCCTGGGCTCCCGCCAGGTCAAACCCTTAACACATTTCACTCTGCCCCTTGGTGCTTAATCATGGGGATGCATGGGGAATCCCCATGATTAAGGTCTGGGGGGCAGAGTGAAATACGTTGGCTGCATGGCCTGGCGGGAGCCCAGGCTAAGACTACCATTCATTTCAATACCATTGGGTCTGCATTGATGTGCGTTTTCATGGGATCCATCCTTTGCTCAACAGTTGTTTGGAGCCGAGACAAGCTCTTTCCTTGACCTACACTCAGTGGTGGACACAGGATTGCTTTCCCTTGTAGCATGAGTGGCACATATTTTCCATTACCGGTTCACAACCAATTATAATATTTTAAAGAGCTACTCCACACAGACAGTTTTTTTTCAATATGGGTTTAGTTGATGCAGAAGAGGTAAATTATCGTATACTATCTTAAATCTCATAGGGACACTGGTAGTGAGCTTTTGATTCTAGGTTTGCAAACCTGCTGGGGCCATTACAAGAGTCCCACTACTATTTGAATTTTGTGTTATGAAGAATATTACAGGAGGAGGGTGCTCAAATCCAAGGTGCTAGAGAAAACCCCTAACTCCAAAGGCTGTGGGGAGATTTCTCTACTGGAATCCTCAGGTGATATGAACGGGCAGTAAATATATTGCTCACAAATCTCCACCAATTACTAAAATATCACTTTTTGAGTGGCAGCCTGAGTTGGCAGCCCCACAAACATGTGAGCTGAAAGTTGAATGCAATGATCAAAACTTTTCTATTCTATTCATCCAGTCTTTATAAAGGACGCTCCATATTCTCCAGTAGAGTACAGGATTGCCTTCCTAAAACAGAAGAAGGTATTTACAGCACCATTTCCTTTAAAAATCAGAATAGTGGTAAATGTCTCATTTAACCAGTTAGCAACCGCCCTATAGACAAAATACGTCTACAAGGCGGTTGCTTAACTCTGGGAGGGCGTCAATGTACGTCCTCCCAGAATCGCGCTCCCGCGCGCCCTGTGGGGCGCGCACACGGGAGTCTCCGTGATCGCCGGGTCCTCTGGACCTGGCTGATCACGGATCACGGTAAATCGCCGCTGATAGGCGGTTTACCACGTGATCGCTCTGTCCAATGACGGAGCGATCACTAGTAAATAAACCGTAAATAAACCGGCGTCATGTGATGACGCCGGTTCCTCCCTCTCCTCTCTGTACCGAACGGTACAGTGTGAGAGAGGAGAAGGGAGAGAGCGGAAGCAGCAGCAGCTGCTGCTGCTGCGGGCTGGATCTGTGACACATGTAGTCACAGATCCAGCCATCCATCCCTCCCTGTGCAATACTCTGCAATGCCCCCATACTCTGCAATGCCCCCATACTCTGCAATGCCCCCATACTCTGCAATGCCCCCATACTCTGCAATACCCCCATACTCTGCAATGCCCCCATACTCTGCAATGCCCCCATACTCTGCAATGCCCCCATAGTCTGCAATGCCCCCATACTCTGCAATGCCCCGCAATACTCCGCAATACCCCGCAATACCCTGCAATACCCCACAATACTCCGCAATGCCCCGCAATACTCCGCAATGCCCCACAATACCCCACAATACTCCGCAATGCCCCGCAATACTCCGCAATGCCCCACAATACCCCACAATACTCCGCAATACCCCGCAATACCCTGCAATACCCCACAATACTCTGCAATACCCCACAATACTCCGCAATACCCCACAATACCCTGCAACGTCGTCTATGGGGATTTTTAAGTAGCGAAGTTTGGCGCCATTCCACGAGCGTGTGCAATTTTGAAGGGTGACATGTTGGGTATCTATTTACTCAGCGTAACTTCATCTTTCACATTTATGCAAAAGAATGAAGAAAAAATACTAAATTTGCCAAATTTTATAACAGAAACAAAGAAAAATTATTTTTTTTTTACAGAATTTTCAGTCTTTTTTCTCTTATAGCGCAAAAAATAAAAAACCCAACGGTGATTAAATACCACCAAAAGAAAGCTCTATTTGTGTGAAAAAAAGGACGAAAATTTCATTTGGGTACAGTGTTGTATGACTGAGTAATTGTCATTCAAATTGTGAGAGCACCGAAAGCTGAAAATTGGTCTGGTTATTAAGGGGGTTTACGTGCCCAGTGGTCAAGTGGTTAAAGGTGGTGGGAGAGGTCTTTAACTGTTTCCTTTATGCCCCAATGGCAAGTATATACAGCACTGCACTTGGTGTTACTGTATGAATGCTGTATATGACCATATTTAAGTCCTGGACCTTTTAGTTCCTTTAGGTCCCTCACTCCATGTATTAACCAATATAAATAGGTAAGAAATGCTCTTTTTGAGTCCGTATCCTCTTGCTCCTTTTCATTTGTTTCTCAGCGCTTGTACATGGTTTACTTCTAGGACATGAAGGCCCATAGGTTTATTTTATTAACACTGCTTTATCTTCTCCCCTGTAGCATTGAGTACTGGTTCCGCTGCATGGACATGGATGGAGATGGAGTGTTATCAATGTATGAGCTAGAGTATTTTTACGAAGAGCAGTGCGAAAAGATGGAGACCATGGGCATCGAGCCACTACCCTTCCAGGACTTGTTGTGTCAGCTCCTGGACCTGGTGAAACCAGAAGAAGAAGGTAGGATACAGTCATAATATGGGAACTTGTGGCCACTAATAAATAGTGTGTAAGCTACCTAGTGTGTTGTTGTAACTGTAGATTAGTGACATGAGGATTACTGAGGTGACCTTTGAAAAGACTAATGGCTTAAAGGTAGAAAAAAAATTGCTTTGGAAACCCCCAATAGGATCTGAGGATTTCTGCTGTAGGAAGGAATTAAGTTACTAGCCGACTAGTGATTAGTAGCTGACTGTAACTAAAGCCTCTAATTGCCAGTGGAAGCCTTGTGGTGTGGGATTTCCCTCTCACTTAGAAGAATATAATTTTACTAGACCTTATCTGAAGCTTCACACTGACACAGTTTGCACTGATCACCTATCGGAGAAGGACATCATCAAACATGGTAAAATATAAGCTCTAGAGCCTCTGAGATTTTCACCTCATCTTTAAGCTTACATTGGCTTTATGTTTGGAGTGGTGTCTTCTGCATCAGGCTAAGATGGCAGCATTTTGCAGTTTGCTGCAGTGGCGCTAGACCGGAAAACTGCCATCCTTCCATTTATGGCACATGGGGGGCCTCTGGCCCCTGCAGCTTACAGTAGTCTTCAATAATGCTCACGGAAACCTTCCATATTGTACAATGTAAAAGCGATGTATCTCAGTTTACGCTGTGTTGGTTACAGCTTTTAGACTCCATGGCCTGAGAGGTGTTGAAGCTGCTCCAATGGATCTAATTTTACATCCATAGGAGGCCATATTATAATATGTGATGATGATGTACATGCCCAAAGACTCGCTTGTGAAAGATCAAGCAATGAAATAATGGATAGAAAAGATTTGTGGGCCAGATCCACAAAAGGGATACGACGGCGTATCTGCTGATACGCCGTCGTATCCCTGTTTCTATCTATGCAAATGATCCACAGAATCAGTTACGCATAGATAGGCAGAAGATCCAACAGGTGTAATGCCGCATACACACCATCACTTTATGTGATGAAAAAAAACGACACTTTCTGTGAAGTAAAAAATGACGTTTTTGAAACTTCAATTTTCAAAGACGAAGTTGCCTACACACCATCGTTTTTCTCACAATGTTCTTGCAAAGCTAGGTTACGTTCCACCACGTTTTACCATTGAAGCTTGCTTCATAAGTAGCTTCTGGGCATGCGTGGATGAAAAAACGTCTTAGAAAACGAAGTTTTTTGCTACACACGGTCAATTTCTGTGAAGTAAAAAGTGCACTTTTGAAAAACGACACATAAAATTGAAGCATGCTTCAATTTTTTTTGGTCGTTTTTTACAAGACATAAAACAACGTTTTCCCCCACACACAGTCAATTAAAGTGACGTTTTTAAAAACGTCATTTTTTTTCATCACATAAAGTGATGGTGTGTACGCGGCATAATAGTTTTACACTGTCGGATCTTAGGATGCAGTACCGCGGCCGCCGCTGGGGGCATTTCTCGTCGAAATTCCGCGTCGGGTATGCAAATTAGCACTTACGGAGATCCACAAAGCGTTTTCCCTTTGTGAAGTCTCCGTAAGTTGCTAGTTTGATATCGCAAAGATAGGGCTGCTTTTACAAAGTGTAAAGTTAGTGCACCTTGTAAAAGTATACCCTTCTTTCCCGAGTCGATGTCAATTTTTTTTTTTTTTTCAGCCGCATCTCTTTTTTTCCCTAACGCAACTTTTTTGGACCCGTCGCGATTCACAAAACTCGGCGCAACGTAACTTCGCCAAAGCACGTCGGGAAAATCGCGTTGGGAGCATGCGCAGTACGTCCGGCGCGGGAGCGCGCCTAATTTAAATGGGACTCGCCCCATTAGATTGGGCCCGCCTTGCGCCGGACGGATTTAAGTTACACCGCTGAAAATTTCTAGGTAAGTGCTTTGTGGATCGGGCACTTACGTAGAAATTTTGCGGCCTTGTAACTTAAATCGGAATATTTAAGTTACACCCGCTGGCTGTGGATCTGGCCCTTTGTTCTCACCGTTCCTTTTCTAGTTTGCTCTTACGATCTCTAAGAATATACTGTTAGGATAACTGGATTCCACCCATATTAGCCCTAGTTTGTGTTTTAGTGTCTTTATGGCTGTTCTATGGACATTAGCTTACTTTAGAGATTTGGGCTGATGTGACTGGTTCAATGTTCTTTGTAAAACTATCCTGGGAAATCCATTAGTGCTATGAAAATATATAAATGTGATTCATTTAATTGTTCCCCTATCCAGGTCGAATAACACTGAGAGACCTGAAGCGATGTCGAATGAGTCACATATTTTATGACACTTGCTTTAATCTTGAGAAATACCTGGACCATGAGCAGCGAGATCCCTTTGCCGTGCAAAAGGTACAGCTGATAAATCTGTATATTTCCTAATGAGCAAAAACTGCAGTGATTGGAGTGCAGGCTGCTGTTTACTTTACAGAATCATTGAATAGAAACTATACTCCCCTCTCTCTGATGTACTCCTTCACATGCTTGTAGTTCATTCATCCTGGTATATGCTGAAATTGTACATGCACAGCTCAATATACTCTGTAAGGGAGATTGTGAAAAGGCAGGTAAGAATCCTTTATTCAAAGTAGATGATCGTATATTGCTCTTAGGCCCCTTTCACATTTTCGCGGCACTATTCGGCGGCTAGCAGGGCGCTTTTAACACCCGTTTGTGGCCGAAAAAGGATTAAAACCGCCCACATAGTGGCACTTTGCCGGCGGTATAGCCGCGGTGCCCATTCATTTTAATGGGCAGGAGCAGTATACGCACCGCTCCTTCATCGTTCCAAAAATGCTGCTAGCAGGACTTTCTTTAGCATCCTTGGGCTTTCACACTGGAGTGTGAGGAGCGGCTCTTTCAGGGCGCTTTGCAGGTGCTTTTTTTAGCGTTATAGCGCCTCAGTGTGAAAGGGGTCTTATTAACTCCACATTGTACTAATCTTAATACAGTAAGTTAACTTTCTATATTAGGATTTGCACACACTAAAATTATTAATAAACTGAAGATTTTAAGAGCAATATATGGTAGTGCGGGTCATCTACTTTGACGCTTTACCTACAGCTGTGCGACTGTGGATCATGCACCTGTGATCTCTGATGTCTATATGGATTGAATGGGTAGCAGCACCTGACACCATTATGTAAGATTTATTTTTTTGCAGATGATAAAGCTGGCCATAGAGGAGTCAGTTCCCCCCCCCCCCCCCCAACCAGTAGGTTGAACAAAAAAAAATTACTTGATTCCTCCATCCAAACACTTGATGTAGATGGAGGAATCCTCCCCGCTGAGCTATTGTGTTCTGATAGCGGGGAGACTTACCCGCTGTCAAAATACACAGATCAGTGTTGCAGGCTATAGCCTGCAGTGCTGATTGAGCAGGTTAAGTCTGACAGGGCGGTTATACAGAAGTTAATCAGTAGATTGACTTCTGCACAACCTCTCTGCCCATACATGGATCAAAATTTGTCTGCTCCGTGCTGAACTGAATGAATATCAATCAATGTATAGCAGCTGACTTTACCCTCACTCATTAGAGTACAAAAGAATAGCAATGCTTTGTTACTATCACTGTTTAATCAATCTCCTTTTGTGCAGGATGTGGACAATGAAACACCAGAGCCATCAGACTGGGACAGATATGCAGCAGAAGAATATGAAATATTAGTTGCTGAAGAAACTGCTACTGAGCACTTACAAGAAGGGTAAGTAGTCAGTGCTCCTGTCTGCAAGGTTTCACTGTAATTCTATACAAGCAGTGGCGGCCAGGCCATAAGGGGGCGCAGGGGCACCACCCCACCAAAGTTCCTAAAGTTAATTTGCAAAATCATAGAACAATTTATTTTTAAATCTTCCGGGGCTGAAGTGGTTAATCATTGTGCCAGACTCAAAGGGCCTGGTAATGAACTGGGGGACCCATGCCGTTTTTTTGTTTATGATTTTTTTTTCTATATTGCTGGGATCCGACAATATATTACAGCCGCAATCCGTTTTAAGTGACTTTTTTTCCTTTTAGAAATGTAATTTTGCTGTGGTATTGTTCAAAACAATGCGCTACTTTACAGGCATACTAAGGGGGCCCCCCAGGCATGATATGTAAAGGAATATTTCATTTTTATTGTTTCACTTTAAGCATTATTAAAATCTCTTTTCCTGAAAACTTAATTTTTTTTTTTTTTTTTGCATTGATACATGTCCCCAAACACTTTTTATGGCAATAACTTGCATATAAGCCTTTCAAATGAGCACTTTTGATTTTTCATGTTCGTGTCCCATAGACTTTAACGGTGTTCGCGTCTTCGAACAAATTTTTTGCCTGTTCGCATGTTCTGGTGCGAACCGAACCGGAAGGTGTTCGGCTCATCCCTGTGGGAAACATACGGGTATCTATTTTGCCAGGGACTCTGGAATAGTCTAGCTACTTCATGGATATGGATGGAACTCATAGGAGCTCTATTACATTGGCATAAGTTTAATTTGCTTTACGGTTTTATCATTCATGATGCACCTTATTTTGAAGGCAATGGTTTCAGTGTTTTTATAAGAGTCATCTGAATGTGCTTAGAAGACCATTGTTAGGTCTTTAGTTGTTTATGGTTCAAAATAATGTTCTTGAAACAAATCCTGCTGGTGTCTCAATCCGAGAAATAACAATGAAATCATAATAATTTTAAATAAGAAGAGCAATAATAGTGTATTTCTGTCTTTTTTTATATTTATTTATATATGTAATATATATAATGTAAATGCCATGGCCGTACCCTTTTATTGGTGGCTAGTGATTTATAACGCGACATAGTCAATTGAGTTTAATTATAAAGCATGTTCCTTCTGCTATCCACCGACCCCAACCTGTACTCCCCACCCCATTCCTGGTCTTGTGTATTGGCAACCATCAATCTTATGTTCACCAATCCTCTTTCAGATTTATATGTACTAGTAATTGCTCTGCTCTGTTCTAGAATCAGGTGGAGTGTGTTGCCACAGAAGAGGATCAAGGGGACTATTTAGACTCCTAATGGTCTCCAATTTCTATACTTTTGTATAAGGAATTTGTCATCAAACCATGAAAAACATGCACACATAATGTATATGTATGTACAATAAATACAGTATGCAGGGCTATGCGTAAGTTCCTGTTAGGTGCCTCAGGTGTGGATATTAAAACCTAACCATAAAAGGCTACAGCCCTGACACTGTGCTAATCTGATGAAGGAGGCGTGGCTAGCTTCCGAAACACGTTCCTATTGGTCCTCACAGCGGACAGACTGACAGCTCCTCTCACTACTTAAGCTGAATACATCCCCTCTTGGCGGACACACCACGGCTATACGGAACAGCCCGATGCCAGTCCCTCTGCACAGATTGCAGGCTCATCTAACTCCCTGCTATGGCCTGCTTTTCTTCTGACCACTGACAATCACACAGCTCCCGGTTTACACTTGGATTACATATCCATTGCGACCTGTCAGCCTATCTTCCCCTCACCCGCTTGTGAGTGTCATCTATTTTAATATTGATTTTTATCTTATTAAATTGTGCTACACTATGCCGGTTTGGCGCTTTCTTCCTCTCCCCTTATGTATGTTAAAACACAATTGTGTTATACACAGATGTGTTGCAACGTGCTGCTTTGGGAGAATTCACTGTAAATCAAGTATAAGCTTTTGGGCCCGCCTCTCTCTGCCCTCGCCTCTCTCTGCCCTTGCCTCTCTCTGCCCTCGCCTCGCCAATGGGGCTTAGTCATGGAGTCATGAGCTGCCTTAAGCATGCAAAAAAAAGTTGATTAGCGCCTGTGAATAAATGTACCACACCAATGTGAGTGGATACTTTGTGATTGCGATAATGACTTGCTACAGAGATTACTCATTGTTGCAGTATAACACTTTCTTACAGTGTTACAATGCAGATGACACACAACTATATTTTCGCATCTGCAACAAAAAGGATCATTATCTCAGACTAGAGAAATGCCTTTCTTTGATAGAAAACTGGATGACCAAGAGTTATCTTAAACTCAATGGCTCAAAAACAGAACTTCTCCTGTTTCACACCAATCTAAAGAATCATCCCGCAACAACATGGAGGCCCCCGCCCATTCTGGGTCAAACCATCACCCCCCAGCACCAAAGTCAAAAGTCTCGGAGTCATCTTCGACACCTACATGACAATGGATGCACAAATTGGGTCAGTAGTCAGCGGATCCCACCATCTGCTGCGCCTACTACGCAGACTCACTCCCTTTATCCCAAAAGAAGACATAGCAGTCGTGGTGGGAACAATTATCAACTCCAGATTTGACTATGCAAATGCCCTCTATCTCGGACTCCCCAAATACCAAATCACTCGTCTGCAAGTCGTCAAAATACGGCCGCGCGACTTGTGACTGGAAAAAAACAATGGGAATCAATCTCGCCTTCACTGAGATCCCTTCATTGGTTGCCAGTAAAAGACAGAATCACTTTCTAGGCACTCTGTCTAACGCATAAGTGTATTCTGGGAAATGCCCCCCAATATCTATGCGAAAAACTATAAGTGCACAACACCAATCGCGTTCTGCGATCCACCAACCAAAATCTACTCCGGATACCCAAAACCAGATACAAGTCCAAAGGAGAACGAAGATGTGCGGTCCAAAGACCTAGACTATGGAACGCTCTACTAACCAGCATCCGGTTGGAAGAAAACCACTTGGCCTTCAGGAGAAAGATCAAAACCCATCTATTCTGAGGGCCCAGGGAATGGATACCAAGCGCCCAGAGGCAATTCAGTTCGCATGTGTTGCGCTATATAAGTTACTTACTCGCTCACATCATGTTAACATAAGTTATTTTGTCATCTAAAAAGCTATGCTTTCCCATAGACTTCTATTAAATTGGGCATTTTCGGTGCATTTTTCTAAAAGTGGCTCAAAAGTTCTGTATGCTGCATCATTGGCAGCTAGGCCAAGGCAATGACAAAGAAGTGCAGGTTACATGCTCCCCCATACTTGGATGTATCAGAGATTGTAGGGGTACATGGAATTTCCAGGGAACACTGGTAAGAAGCGTATAGGGGGGTCAGTGGATGCCCTTTCCAAAGACAGTAGTAGTGTAATTGACTATGGAAGAGCAAGGAGCTCCCGGGAGCGCAGGCAAGGTTAGTACAAAGGTGGATGCCCTTTTCATAGATGCTACAATTCTTTGCCCCTGCAAAGAATGCCTCCATGCTATAGCATGTACACACCATGTCATGCGTCCTGAAAGGAAGTGCAGTACCTGTAGACTGAAGATCTATGCAGCCACCATCTCGCTACTACAAGAGAAGGAGGCAGGAATAAGCCTCATTCTGCTGTGTGTATAATCTCATGTTCTGCTTTCAGGTTTGTATTTACGACATAGTATTCAATTGGCTATCTGAATCATTAGAGAACTGGACTCACACTGGTATTCATATATATTGTAGTTTTGAACATAATACATAACAATAGTGGGAAGCATTTTACATTATGACATCATTGTGCTTGTGTCATCAGGTCTTTTGAAGATGACTACGAGGGAGAGGACATCATCTCTGCTCCCGAGATCACCAATAAGATGGATAAACTGGTCATTTCTGACCTTACCGCTTGAGGACAATCTCCATATCTCTGACTGGACAATCAGACTGAGCTGTATTTAAGGATTTAACCCTGGCCACAAACAGGCATACAGGGGAAAATAGAAAAATATATTTTTTATGTTTTTTTTTTTTTTTTTTTTCTCTTTTGTGAGAGATTTTGCTTTTGTTTTGTAAGATACTCTGGAATTGTTCTGCTTGTATTACCTGCATTGTGCGTGCACACGTTAGCTGTCCAATGAACAAAAGCCATGATGTGCAATATGTCTTAATAACTGTGCCACAGCTGTAGAGGAACCAATCAGCTGTCTCATTTCACCTTGGGGGTTTTATTCACTCGTTAAATACTGCCAAGGATGTTTTTTAACGATTGTCAGAATCGAGTTTAGCTGTAGACCGAACCAAAGTGGGCGTAAATGGAAGAACTTTATTAGATAAAACAAGAGACATTTATAAGGGAGAAAATAACACAAATATTTATTTTTATTGTTTAAATGCTTTTATGTGTATAATTCATAGTATTACCTACCTTCTGTATACATGTATATAGCACAAGTCCTATGGAACTCTTCATTTACATGGAAACGAAAAAAGACTAGCAAAGCATTATGGGAAATGTAGTTGCACTTTTAGGAAGCAGAATATCTCTATGAAATCTGCCTTTCTCTGACTCTTGGGATTTTTACCAGTTTTGGGTCAGTGACATTGGATTGGGTTCAGGTTTACTGCCCAAAAAAAAAAGTTTGTAGTATATGGGAGTTGGCTTATGGTAGTTTCCCTGTATAAGGCTTTTCACACGGCATAATGCTTCAGAACAGAGTCCCTTCTATAAAAATTGAAGTAGATCATATTAAAGTAGAAGTCTACCACCAAGGTACAGTTGGAGAGGGGTTAGAACTACTGCCAGTTTTTTTTGCTGCTGTATCCTCAACAGAAAGATTTAAAGCTGTGTTAATCCCAAAAACAAAAATGCAATATAATTTTCCGAAGCATTTTTTTAAGTGCTTTTTCCTTTAATTCACCTGCTGATCCCACCAGTAACGCAACTCCTGTCTTAGGCTGTCTACATTTTGGATAAAGGAGCATTGAAGAGACTTTCGGACAACAACATTGTCAATCTGGGGGGGAGGGGAGAGTTGGATGTACTATCCGATTAAAGCCTCGTACACACGATCGGATTTCTGTCGGACATAGCCGACAATGCAGCAGTGACTTTAATGCAGCACAAACAGTGTTGTCATCCTGTTACTGTATGTGGAAATGATTAGATCTGCTGGCAGGATCAGTAAATAATGACGCTATTACGTGGAAAAACACACACTGTAACAAATGTCCTCTTATTTGCCTATAGTAAGTGCTGTGCAAACTGTTGGCACTATACAAATCCTGTATAACAATAATGGTTCTACTTTAGAAAATCTCTCCAATGGGTTACAGATGGTAATAAAAACTTTACAGGGGCTGTCCAGATTGCATTTTAACAGGAAGTGAGGGGGAATCGCTGCAAGGGTGGTGGAAACTAACGCAAAAAAACCTGATGTTAACCCCTTCCCATTCTATCAATAACTGAAAAAAAATTATAAACATCAACTTCAAAAATGTCCTTCAATAAATATATACAATATATGTTATTTAGACCAAAATGCAAAAATAGAAACGTATAATATAGCAAGATGCAATATAAAATTCTAAATTTAGTTTGATACACCTAATAAATAATGTTTGTATTTTGTCTATTTTTAGGATAATATCTTGATGTGATCTTTTATTTACCGTGTAAACCAACCACATGCCAGCTGTAAATATAAGTGTTATGGCTCATTCACACCACGTGCATTGGGCTGCATAGCCCAATGACAAGCTGAAACCCAATGTTTCCAATAGCCCAGTACACACCAATGCACTCTGTTGAGGTGCGCTGGATGAAAATTGAGCTTGGTGAATTTAAATGCAGCACAAAGTGCTGCAATGCACTATAAACCTGCCATAGGATCAGCTTAAAGCGAAGTTCCACACAAAAGTGGAACTTCCGCTCATTCTACTCCTTTCCCCCTCGTGTGCCACATTAGGCACCTTTCGGGGGGAGGGGGGACAGCATACATGTCTTTCACAGGTATGCGTTCCCCGCTTTCGCGAGCCTCAGCCACGGGTATTGATGTCACGGCTGGGGCTCCCTCCTCCTCCTTCCCCTGCCACCAGGCCAGTAGGAGAGAGGAGTGGAGCCTTGCATATGCGCAGTAGGTTTCCCAGCGTGAAGCCGAAAGGCTACACTACCGGGTTCCCTTACTTGCATTGGAGGCGGCAGCACCAGACAGCTGATGGAAACATCGCTGGAATCCAGGACAGGTAAATGTCAATATATTAAAAGTAGTATGTGTAGCTGCTGGCTTTTATTTTATTTTCAACGGTGGGCGGACCTCTGCTTTAATGCAATAGAGTTAAAATTGGCACATGTCAGCGCCCACTAAATGCAATCCACGTGTTGTGGATCCAGTTGTTGGCTATCCAAGTCAGTGACTTGGAGTGTGAAGAATACCTGTGGATTTATACAGTTTTTGTATATTTTCTTTTTCTTGTACATGATCTGGGCTTAGGCCTTGTGTACAGCTAGTAATTTAGTAACTGCTAAAGCATTGCTATTACTATCAAATTAGTGCAGGTTAGAAAGTGTCAAAAGATCAATGTACTTCATGGGGATTTAACTGATATGCCTAAGCCTTGTGTGCATACATGTAAAGCATTCAATGTAGGGAGAGCCAAACTGTATGACCAATTTCTGCAAAAAGTTGAATTTAAGTGTACCTGTCACTAACTTACAACAGATAAATATCCAATATATCCAATCTTTGTCTGTAGAAGAGTGACTTGTTCTTTCTCTGCAATTCTCATATCCCATAATGCTCAGCTAGCCTTCAAATGGTGAACTCATTGAATAACTTGGTGATACTTTGCCTCTTGTGGGTGATTGTGTACATGGGCACTTTAGCCAGCCAAGCTCATTCTGTGTATAGAACAGGAGTTGACAACACACAGTAAACCTTATCTGCATTTAGAATAATGTCACAGATGACACATCACCAGCGGCACAGAAGAGCTTTTCACTTGCTGGGCCCAAACACTGCAAAATCTTCCCTGCTAGGGAGCGATTCATTACAGACCGATAAGTGATCCAGGTACTAGCGAGTTGTCACCAGCAACCAGAATCATCCCCTGTGACATCAATCTAAAAGTGAGCAGTCAGAGCGAGCAATGAAGAATACTCTTAGTTTTGTATGCAGGATATTTTTAGCAATCGCTCTGAATGCTCATCGTCCCACCACGATTTTGTGCCTGTTGGGTTCAGTGATCATCTCTTTACAACCAACAGATACAGAAAACGTTCCCATGTACACAGATACAGAGAACGTTCCCATGTACACAGATACAGAGAACGTTCCCATGTATACAGATACAGAGAACGTTCCCATGTACACAAACACAGATACAGAGAACGTTCCCATGTACACAAACACAGATACAGAGAACGTTCCCATGTACACAAACACAGATACAGAGAACGTTCCCATGTCCACAAACACAGATACAGAGAACGTTCCCATGTACACAAACACAGATACAGAGAACGTTCCCATGTACACAAACACAGAGAACGTTCCCATGTACACAAACACAGATGCAGAGAACGTTCCCATGTACACAAACACAGAGAACGTTCCATGTACACAAACACAGATACAGAGAACGTTCCCATGTACACAAACACAGATGCAGAGAACGTTCCCATGTACACAAACACAGATGCAGAGAACGTTCCCATGTACACAAACACAGATGCAGAGAACGTTCCCATGTACACAAACACAGAGAACGTTCCATGTACACAAACACAGATACAGAGAACGTTCCCATGTACACAAACACAGATGCAGAGAACGTTCCCATGTACACAAACACAGATGCAGAGAACGTTCCCATGTACACAAACACAGATGCAGAGAACGTTCCCATGTACACAAACACAGATGCAGAGAACGTTCCCATGTACACAAACACAGAGATCGTTCCCATGTACACAAACACAGAGATCGTTCCCATGTACACAAACGCAGATACAGAGAACGTTCCCATGTCCACAAACGCAGATACAGAGAACGTTCCCATGTACACAAACGCAGATACAGAGAACGTTCCCATGTACACAAACACAGATACAGAGAACGTTCCCATGTACACAAACACTAAGGCACTTATAGGGCATTTCATGTCTTACATCTGTTCTGTGCTCTTTGCTGTAGTCTGCCTAAATTATATTTTGGTTGTTTTCATATATTTCTGACTTTGCCTTTCAAAGTGTCCTGCAACTGTGCCTTCACGCTTTCTGGAAAGGTATATCAATTTGGAGTTTTAATTTTGTAAGTAGTGTATATATTAAAGTGAAATGAGTGGTGCCCAAATGAAGCTTGTATGATGTGACTACAGTGTTTCTGCTACTTCTAACTGTCATTGTAACATAGCACTGTCCCTGTACAGCCATTCTTTGGTCATATTGTGTCTCAATAAAGGACCAATAGTAAGACAGAAAGCAACTCAAATGGACATCATGTCACAGGCCAATCAAATACAACGGTTGATTGCTAGGAGATTTTTTTATTTTTTTTGTATTGTGAAGCAAACTTGTTAGAATACGTTTTCCCAAAGCTCAATCAGCATACAGTATATTGAATACAAAACCTAAGCAGTAGTTACTTTCAGTAAAATCACATGTCAGAGGTAGGTACAAGCGTATGGAAATGTTATATTTTCCTGTAGAAGGTGAGCTTATCCCTACCTCTCAAACCCAATTATGAGTCTTTTATTGTGATGTATGGGCCTTAAAATAAGGGCTTGAGTGATGGGTTTGAATTTTTTTCTTTTAGTCTTTAAAGTGGTTGTAAACACTTTACAACCACTTTAAACTACAGGCAAGCCTGTAATTAGGCTTACCTGTAGCTGCACTGGATATCTCCTAAACCTGCACGGTTTAGGAGATATCCCTGTATTTGGATGTGCCGACGTCATGCGGCACATGCGCACTTAAGCCAACTGAAGCATTGGCACGTATGTGCCGTTGCTTCAGTTGTACTGTACCGTTCCCGGCAGCTCCCCCGCGCGGGAGTGACATCATCGCAGCTCTGGCCAATCACAGTGCCGGAGCCACGATACCAGGATGGCTGCGGGGGCTTCGTTCTCGGGTAAGTAATTCATAATGAGCTAGTATGCTATGCATACTAGCTCATTATGCCTTTATCTTGCAGGGTGTTTTTTTCCCCCAGGAGGGTTTACAACCACTTTAATGAAAAAGCACCATTTTTTTTTATCCCCCATTACACGGCTGTGTTTTGGCTGGTGCCAGATCACATATACAGTAAGTAAAATTTGAATTAGAAGTGGAAGTGGATATGCTGGGTTTGATTCTTATGTCTCTAATACTCCAACCAACCCTAATTTCTCACTTTTTTCCTTTACCCCATAAGCTGTGTAATTATTAAAAAAAAAAACAGGGACAATGGCATCTCCCCATAATGCCAACAGAAAATATAGAGACCCAGGGTGCTGCTATCTAATCAATAGTGTCTTTGAGGCATAAAATTGGTGGTTCAATTACCCATTACATTATACAAATTTTTCTTTTACGATCACGTGATAAACTGCAGGGTCTGCCCGAGTGCTGAGTGTTCAGGTAGGAGAAGATTTCCACTACAGCCTGTGTCCTCATGCTGTTATAGGAGGTGGATCATCCATTAATCAAGATGTGACATCCCACCCACTGTGTTCTTTTTTTAGTTACTGGGTATTGAGGAGAGAGGGAGGGACTGGGCTGTCATATAGGATCTGTATACACCCCCCAAATGTGTGATGTCAATATCATGTGACCTGAAAGCTCAGCTCAACAAGAAACTTCTCTCCAGGAATAGAGACCAAACTGAGAATGTGCAGCTTTACTACCCTCACTGTGTCTTATCTGGTCTTGCCAAGAGAGACCCTGCAGGAGGGGGAAGAGCTGTGCATAGAGGATCAAAGACCATATTTTACACAATACAGAGGATTAACCCCTTAAGTTCCACAGTGAGTGTAACAAGCATGCTATTCTGCATATACAGACAGATTTTGCTGTTGTGGGTTTAGTAACAATTTACGATATAAAAAGCAGATGACTGAATCAGCTGAAATGGTTGTTTTGAGTGGACTTCTTCCTGCAAGCAGCTCAAGATGTTGGCCATCCAAACCTAATGTGTGACAACATTATTGGGCTTCACCGTTATCAATTGAGCCACTGAACCTGCTGCAATCTTTAGCCGATAATGATGAAAGCATCATACACCCGGTGCTCAAATTCTCTGCTCTCTTCCATTCTGGTAGTCCCAAGTGTGGCTTTAAATCTGATGGGGCTTTAATATCATATAGGTTTTAAGTTTAACACATCCTAAATAGCTAGGTATGTTTTAGGTTAACAATATTCACACAGAAAAGTTGTACATATTGGTTGAAATGTGTCCATGTGCCTAATGGGAGATTCTCCAGGTTCACCGTTTCTTGTTGCCGTCAGGCCCACTGGAGCTTATAAAGACCAGAGTAGATAAACTGTTAACAGTCATACTACACTAAAAGTTCACTGTGCTTTCCAGAACCCACACAGACTTAGCTTGCCATTTATTTATTGTTTTACTCAGAGGTTTCATTGCACAGATTTGCTAAATTTTCAGCAAGGAAATCACGTGGGATTTACTACAATAAATTCTACTAGCTTCTGGCAGGAGTTATCAGTGAGCTTCTATAAAGCTGGGCATAGACATATAAAAATTCGGCCTGTTCAGCAGGGACCAGCTAAATTTCGGTGTGTGTGTGACTGCTGTAAGGGTTAGGGTCAATGGGCCCAATTAGTGGGTGTACAGCTTGTATAACAGTGTAAATTTGCTGTCCCCTCAAAATAACTCAACACCCAGCCATTAATGTCTAAACCGCTGGCAACAAAAGTGAGTACACCCCTAAGTGAAAATGTGTCAATATTTTGTATGGCCACCATTATTTTCCAGCAGTGCCTTAACCCTTTTGGACATAGAGTTCACCAGAGCTTCACAGGATGCCACTGGAGTCCTCTTCCACTCCTCCATGACAACATGACAGAGCTGGTGGATGTTGGAGACCTTGTGCTTCTCCACCTCCACAGCTTCTTTAGCAAGGCAGTGGTCATCTTGGAGGTGTCTTTGGGGTCGTTATCATGTTGGAATACTGCCCTGCGGCCCAGTCTCCGAAGGGATGGGATCATACTCTGCTTCAGTATGTCACAGTACACGTTGGCATTCATGGTTCCTCAATGAACTGTAGCTCCCCAGTGCCGGCAGCACTCATGCAGCCCCAGACCATGACACTCCCACCACCATGCTTGACTGTAAGCAAGACACACTTGTCTTTGTACTCCTCACCTGGTTGCCGCCCACACACGCTTGACACCATTTGAACCAAAAAAGTGTATCTTGGTATTATCTGACCAGAGGACATGGTTCCAATAATCCATGTCATTAGTCTGTCTTCAGTGAACTTTTCAGGCTTTCTTGTGCATCATCTTTAGAAGAGGCTTCCTTTTGGGACAACCATGCAGACCAATTTGATGCATTGTGCGCCATATGGTCTGAGCACTGACAGGCTGACCCCCCTTTAACCTCTGCAGCAATGCTGGCAGCACTCATACGTCTATTTCCCAAAGACAACCTCTGTATATGATGCTGAGTATGTGCACTCAACTACTTATGTCGACCATGGTGAGGCCTGTTCTGAGTGGAACCTGTCCTGTTAAACCGCTGTTTGGGCTTGGCCACCGTGCTGCAGCTCAGTTTCAGGGTCTTGGCAGTATTCCTATAGCCTAGGGACCTAGGCCATCTTTATGCAGAGCAACAATTCTTTTTTTTTTTCAGATCCTCAGAGAGTTCTTTGCCATGAGGTGCCATGATGAACTTCCAGTGACCAGTATGAGAGTGAGAGCGATAACACCAAATTAAGTATAAACACCAAATTTAACACACCTGCTCCCCATTCACATCTGAGACCTTGTAACACTAATGAGTCACATGACCCGGAGGAAAAACGTCTAATTGGGCCCAATTTGGACATTTTCACTTAGGGGTGTCCTCACTTTTGTTGCCAGCGGTTTAGACATTAATGGCTGTATGATGAGTTGTTTTGAGGGGACAGCAAATTCACACTGTTATACAAGCTGTACATTCACTACTTTACTGTAGCAAAGTGTAATTTCTTCAGTGTTGTCACATGAAAATATATATTTTCAAAAAATGGGAGGGGTGTACTCACTTTTGTGAGTGTGTGTGTGTGTGTATACATATGCACATGCACACACACACATATTATATATATATATATATATATATATATATATATATATATATATATATATATATATATATAAACACACTCACTGTATACCAGGGGTAGGCAAACTTAAAGAGGTGATCATGTACCTTAACAATGTAGTAGAAGGCAAAAAATTGGTCATTAAGGGGTTAAACCTTTCCAGGACTGAAGTGGTTAAAAAAAATATGCACCTGGAAATGGGTGGGTGGATGATGCAGTGTGTGTGCTAATGAGGTCAGCTGGTCAACTCCTTCCATTGGGCCAGATTCTCATAGAATGTGCGTTGGCGTAGTGTAAGCCATTTACACTACGCCGCCACAACTTCCTGGAGCAAGTGCCGTATTCTCCAAGCACTTGCTCCGTAATTTGCGGCGGCATAGTGTAAATGGCCCGGCGTATGGCCGCGTAATTCAAAGGGGGCGGCTTGTATTCAAATTAAGCGCGCCCACGCGCCGAAAGAACTGCGCATGCGCCGGGCGGAAAAATAGCCCAGTGCGCATGCTCCATCTCACAACGGAAAATGTCAATGACGCCGACGTGAGCGTCATTGACGTAAAGTCGTATTCGCGAACAAGTTAGTAAAATTACGTAACCGACGGAAAAAGACGATGCCATACTTAACATGGCATACGGCGGACTGGTGTAAGGTTACCCCTCATATAGCAGGGGTAACCTTACGCTTACGTAAACGACGACGACGCGGCACAAGTTCGTTCGGGAATCAGCGTATCAGGCTCATTTGCATAGTCAAATGAGAACTGAACATAGACGCCACCTAGCGGCCAGCGTCGAATTACATCTAAGATCCGACGGTGTAAGTGACTTACACCTGTCGGATCTACGCCGTATCTATGCGAAAATTATTCTAGGAATCATACGCATAGATACCCGGGGCCAAAAACAGAGATACGACAGTGTTTCCTGAGATACACCGTCGTATCTCTTCTGAGAATCTGGCCCTGTGTCTTGAAGTAAGGCAGAAGTAATGGTTTAGCGTTTAGAAACATCTATGAAGACAGTGAGGTAAGCATCTGCAGAATTAATGGAAAGCTTTAATATTTTTTGCAAAATAAGTACAATAATGCTATATTGGAACATAGGGGAGATGGAATTTAGAAAAAAAAATATACTGCAATGTTAGAACTGAGGAAGTTAAAGCAGTTATAAAGGCAGAAGTTTTTTTTTATCAATGCATTCTATGCATTAAGATAAAAAGCCTTCTGTGTGCAGCAACCCCCCTAACACTTATCTGAGGTCCATCTAGTTCCAGCGATGTCCATGAGTGTCTCAGCCATTTAAGATTCTTCTTCCTGATTGGCAAAGATTTGGCAGTGGCGCCATTGGCTCCCGCTGCATTCAAAGTCAGCTAGCCAATCAGGGGCGTGAGGGGGCAGGGCGGGGCTCTGTGTCTGAATGGGCACAGGGAGCTGTGACTCAGCTCTGATACTCCCATAGCCAAGCTGCTTGCTGTTTGGGCACTGAACAGAAGGGAGCATCGGTGAGGGGCCCGAGAAGAGGAGTATCTGGGCTGCTCTGTGCAAATCCATTGCAACAGAGCAGGTGAGTATAACATGTTTGTTATTTTATTTAATTTTACCCAAAAGTGTCCACAGTTCATAAGTTTAGCGTTACCCATGAATAATGGTACTAGAATTATTGCTCTCACTCCACTGCGAGTGTCAATATGTAACATGTGTAGTGCAAATTACATGTTTACGTTTATATGTGCGGGAGAGGGGGTTGGTAAACCCATTAACTGGTCTCATTTCCCAATCACTGGTGAGCCTGGAACCTCAAAACCCAGAAAGCATTGCCAAGTGGGCGCACTACAGGGGGTCTGTGAAAGATACAGTATCTGCTCAATTGACTTACATGTGCAATAGCCCCTACTGTTGTTGCTGCCAATGCATGACATGGGGATCAGAAAGGCATTTTTCCCCCTGCTATAACAAATTGAATCATGGTTTGCTGGGGGGTTTCGCCTTCCTCTGGATCAACTGTGGGTATAGGATTGTGTTTATGGAATTGTATTTAATTTTTTAGGTTGAAATAGATGGACTTGTGTCTTTTTTTCAGCCTACCTATGTAGCATACATTGGTGGCAGTTAAAGGCAAAAGGTGAACACAATCACCTAATAGTGATTTAATCTAGACTTTTTTTTTCCTGTTTATGCACCTTGTTGATAAAAGTAAAACTGTCTATTTATAAGTGCCTATAGCTTTTGCACAGAACTGTATACAAGTAACACAAATGCAGAAAAATCTTTCCCTCTTGATCTTCACCCTTATTATTTCCCTCAAAACTTTACAAACAATACCCCATTATGACAATGTGAAAGTAGTTGGTTTGAATTCTTTGCAAATTTATTAAAAATAGAAAATGAAACAAAAAATCCCATGTACATAAGTATTTACAGCCTTTGCTCAATACTTTGTTGAAGCTCATTTGGCACCAATGCCTCATGTCTTTTTGAGTATGATGCTACAAGCTTGGCACACCTATTTTTGGGCAGTTTTCCCAATTCTTCTTTGCAGGACCTCTAAAGTTCCATGAGGTTGAATCAGGAGCGTTTGTGCACAGCCATTTCCAGATCTCTCCAAAGACGTTCAAGTCTGGGACAGTCACAGAGTTGGCCCGTCGCTACTCCTTTATCTTGGCCGTGTGCTTAGGGTCGTTGTCCTGTTGGAAGATAAAGCTTTGCCCCAGTCTGAGGTCCACAGTTCTATAAAGCAGGTTTCTGTACATTGCTGCAATCTTTCCCTCAATCATGACAAGTATCTCAGTTCCTGCTGCTGAAAAAACCTCCCCACAGCATGATGCTGCTACCACCATGCTTCACTGTAGGGATGGTTTTGGCCAGGTGATGAGCGGTGCCTGGTTTCCTCCAGACATGACGCTTGCACTTCAGGCCAGAGTTCCATCTTTGTTTCATCAGACCAAGGAATTTTGTTTTCTCATGGACTGAGAGTCCTACAGGTGGGCTGTCATGTGCCTTTTACTGAGTGGCTTCCATCTGGCCACTCTACTATACAGGCCTGAATGGTGGAGTGCTGCAGAGATGGTTCTTCTTCTGGAAGGTTCTCCTCTCTCCACAGAGAAGCGCTGGAGCTCTGTCAGAGTGACCATCCGGTTCTAGGTCAGCTCCCTGACTAAGGCCCTTCTCCCCCGATTGCTCAGTTTGGCCAGGCGGCCCACTCTAAGAAGAGTCCTGGTGTTTCCAAACTTCTTCCATTTACACAATTGGGAACTTTATGGCTGCAGACATTTTTCTGTAAACAAAAAAAAAAAAAAGTTGCACTCAAAATAACATAAAAAGTCCAAACTGTACTGAACAGTCCAAGTGGAAAATAATGGAAAGCAAATCAATGTGATATTTAAATCAAATGCTTGTATGTAGATAATCCAGGTATATACTCCACCATGTGACGTCACCACCATCAAGATATGGATGTACCCATGCCACGGTAGGTGGACCCTCTATTATGGATGGAAGGGCAAAAGCGCAATGGAATGGGAATTATCATATGTAGCGACCTGTAGTGCAGATGATGTCCGTCTCTCCAGCCGTCCATCCCGCACTCAGTGTGACTTGTCCAGGCACCCAGCAATACCTCTGCGGTTTTTATTTTTTGCTAAACAAATAAAAAAAGACCGAAAACTTTGAAAAAAAAATACTTTTTCTTTTGTTTCTGTTATAAAATTTTGTAAATAAGTACATTTTCTACTTCACTGATGGGCAATGATAAGGGGTACTGATAAGGTGGCACTGACGATGGGCACTAAAAGGCTGCAATGATGGGTACTTATGGGTAGTAGCACTGATAGGCAGCACTGGTGGCATTGATTGGCAGCTGCCTGGGTACAGGTTGGCATACATGGTGGCCCTGAGGGGGGGGGGGGCTGCGCTGATAAACAATTAGCACACACCCCCCCCCCCTTCAGGAGAACAGCCGATCGGCTCTCCTCTACTCGCATCTGTCAGACACGGGAGAGAAAAACAAAGAGCAGGCGCCACTTAGATAAAATTGTACACTTTAATAATAAAATAGTATCAAAGCACTCACACATTGATTACTGTATGCAGGCATGTGTGGAAGTCCAAATGACAGTCAGTCCTCAGCTTGTGTGGATGGTCCCTGCAGCTATAGGTGCTGGCTGCTCTTCGCCGCATGTGGGGGTGCCGGTTCACTATCCAAGCGATGGTTTCCAGGTTTCACTGCGGCTACCAGACAGAGGGTTGGAAAGCTAGCAGCAAGTCTATGCTGGGACGCGGCGTGAGGTCAGGACCAAGATGCAACGTGTTTCAGTGCTTGCGCCGTGAGGTGATGAGAATCGCAGAGCGCACCTTTCTCAAGCTGAATTTACAGCATTTTTATATGCCCTGGTGGTGTTGCCACGTAGCGGGACTAGATGTAAGTGCACTCCACATAATATGGGAGCCTTACTCTAGTGATGGCAAGTGTTTTTAGTGAAAAAATGCAGATTGTAGAATATGTACTAAGCTAAAGGGACATACTGTAGATTATACATTAAAAATTCCCGTAATGCTGTTATATGGTAAAACAACAATAAATAACATTAAGTTACGGGAATTTTTTATGTATAATCTACAGTATGTCCTTTTAGCTTAGTACATATACATATTTTACAATCTGCATTTTTTCACTAAAAACACTTGCCATTACTAGAGTAAGGCTCCCATATTATGTGGAGTGCACTTACATCTAGTCCCACTAGGTGGCAACACCACCAAGGCATATAAAAAGGCTCTACACACAGCCAACACATTCAGCTTGAGAAAGGTGCGCGCTGTGATTCTCATCACCTCATGGCGCAAGCACTGAAATGCGTTGCATCCTGGTCCAGACGTCACGCCGTGTCCCAGCTTAGACCTCTTTGGTTGCAACTCAGCATTCTCTCTCCTCCAAACACAACGAGTTGTGTTTCTACCAAACAGTTCTACTTTGGTTTCATCTGACCATATGACATTCTCCCAATCCTCTTCTGGATCATCCAAATGCTCTCTAGCAAACCTCAGACGGGCCCAGACATGTACTGGCTTAAGCAGGGGGACATGTCTGGCACTGCAGGATCTGAGTCCCTGGTGGCATAGTGTTACTGATGGTAGCCTTTGTTACATTGGTCCTAGCTCTCTGCAGGTCATTCACTAGGTCCCCCCGTGTGGTTCTGGGATTTTTTGCTCACCGTTCTTGTGATCATTTTGACTCCATTGGGTGAGATCTTACGTGGAGCCCCAGATCGAGGGAGCTTATCAGTGGTCTCGTATGTCGTCCATTTTCTAATTGTTGCTCCCACAGTTGATTTCTTCACAATAAGCTGCTTGCCTATTGCAGATTCAGTCTTCCCAGCCTGGTCCAGGTCTACAATTTTGTTTCTGGTGTCCTTCGACAGCTCTTTGGTCTTCACCATAGTGGAGTTTGGAGTGTGACTGAGGTTGTGGACAGGTGTCTTTTATACTGATAACAAGTTCAAACAGGTGCCATTAATACAGGTAATGAGTGGAGGACAGAAGAGCCTCTCAAAGAAGAAGATACAGGTCTGTGAGAGACAGAAATCTTGCTTGTTTGTAGGAGACCAAATACTAATTTTCCACCATAATTTGCAAATAAATTCTTTCCAAATCAGACAGACAATGTGATTGTCTGGATTTGTTTCCACATTTTGTCTCTCATAGTTGGGGTATACCTATGATGACAATTACAGCCCTCTCATCTTTTTAAGTGGGAGAACTTGCACAATTCTTGGCTGACTAAATACTTTTTTGCCCCACTGTATGTAGCCTTAGCTGTATACAGCACTGTGCTCCGAGTACGAGACAAGACCTTTCCATCTCACACCTGGAACAAAATATGCTGAGTGGCGCTCAGCCATTCATAGGCAGCTTTGTATACAAATATTCCCTTTGCCGCATCAGAGATCATGTCGTCATTAGCCCACTTTTCGGCCTCACTAATGGAATACAAAGCTACATATGAATGGCTATGGGCCACTCAGCCTGACTATTTTGTTCCAGGAACATGACGGGAAGGTCTCATCTTACATCTGGAACACAAGGCTGTATACCTTTATGTAGCTGAGGCTGCCTACATAACGTTTACAGAGGATGCTCAGCAGGCCCATATTAATTATTTTTTTTTCTAAAAATTAGTTAGAACTAATATATATATATATATATATATATATATATATATATATATATATATATATATATATATATATATATATATATATATATATATATATATATATATATATAAGCCCTAGAGAATAAAATGTCAGGTTTTGTAATTTCACACTATTTTTTTAATTTTTAATGCCCAAAAATATACATAACTAATTTTTTTGGTAAAATAAAAGATGTTACGAGTAAATAGATACCAAGTATGTCACGCTTTAAAATTGCGCATGCAACAGTGCCAAACTACGTAAATTTTACAATTCATAGGTGATGCTTTAAAAGCCTTTACAGGTTATCACTTTAGATTTACACAGGAGGTCTAGTGCTAGAGTTACTGCCCATGATCCAAGTTTTGCAGATACTGCACATCTGAGACAATCATCATTTGTATGCATGCAGGACCAGCACATGCCTTTGCACGCAAGCACTTTAAAAAATCTATATATACATTTTTTATTCCACTGTCCCTTTACATCCCATGAGAAAGGTACCCTTTATGGAGAGATCTGGGGGGTCTATAAGACCCAAATTGCTCTTGTGCTCTTAAAAGCATTCGATCACACCAAAATCAGTGTTTTAAGCCTCATACACACGATCGGATTTCCATCAGACAAATCCATGGAATTTTATGCGAAGGGCGTTGGCCGTGAACTTGCATACAGACGGCAGAACTTTTTCAGCCAACATACACAAAACTATGTAGTTTTTCTGCTCTTTAGCACCACCCTTTGGGAAACTTCTGCTAATTTTGTCTTATGGTCAGCATTGGATTGGAGCAATGTGCGTTTGTACTTTGGATTTTAGTCCAACGGACTTGTGTACACACGATCTGCTAATCCGACGGAACACATTTGTTGACGGAAAATTTGAGAGCATGCTATCCCACATTTGTCGAAAATGCTGACAATTGTCCGATGGAGAGTACAAACGGCCGGATTATCCGAGAAAAACCCTGCCATCACACAATTGTTGATGGAAAATCCGATCGTGTGTACGGGCCTTTAGAATGCTTTTGATGATTTTTGAAAATAGTGCTGTTGATATTCAGGTAAAAACAGGAAGTGACGGTGGATCCCCTCGTCCTGATTACCATAGCCGGGAGCCGATCCAGGCTTTGTTCGGCTCTCTGATCAGGGTGGTCCCTTGGGTCTCACAATGGAACAAGAGAGCCCGAGAAAGTCGTGAAAGGCTAGTTAGCCACTAGGATTGCTATTATAAGAGAGCTGACCGCTGACTCAAAGACAGTACTGGGATGATGTCTGCAGCTGCAACTGGACATCATGTGGTTATAATGAGCGTAAAGCTGGACGTCAGCTGTAATGACTGTTTGAAAGGGGAGGACCTCCTGATGTGAGTTAGATGTCACCTTCTTCATAACTATTGATTTTATTGTCCGATGAAGCATCGGGGGTTACTAATAATTAAAAGACACATTAAAATAAGCAAAGTGCACATAAAGAATGAAAAGACACTGATATGGTTGGTTGGAGAGAGAGCCTGCAAAATATTCTAATCCAATCATTAAAATGTTAGCAATTCTGAATAAATCGGAGGAAAACTGTCCACTGCCCACAAATGAAGGAAATGTTTGGGAAACTCAGAAAACCACATCACAAAACATTAACGAAATACAATTTGGTTTTAATAAGACATCACAGAACCTCATATTTAATAATTATAAAGAAAATAAAAAGAAAGGTGCCGGTGCTGGCAAACAATGACAAGCAACACTAAAGTATTAATTTTCCACCATTTACGCATTATCAAAAATAGTTTAAACTCTTCTCACAAATAAAATAAAAAAATGAGAGGAAGGGTAGAGTGGGGTATTTATTACAGACCAGACATGTACATTTACATCTTCCTATGGCTTTTGCCTTGACCTGCCCCTATGCACAGATATACATTAGAAATTATGTATAGCAGTCTATCAACACATTCACAAACATCATGATACAAAAAAAAACACTAAGTGTGTGACCAAGAACGTGTGGATCAGACGAAGGGTTCTCTCATAATTTGGGTATAATCTCTTAAATAAAATGGAAAACTTGCAGGAATCCAAAGTAAAAACAACTCTGGCCTGAGGGGGGGAATAAAAAAAAAAAAAAAGGAAACAGTTCTGCTGCCACGTGACTGTGCATATAGTACAACTGTGGTTGCTGAGAGGTGCTCTGAATGAATGCACAAAGCATTATATGCTACATTCCAGCAGGGGGAATGCTATCCAATTTACACACAAGTACAATACGTATTGAAACCTACAGCCAACTGTAAGTCATGGGTAAAAAAAAAAAAAAATTACCAAAAAGTAAAAAAACAATAATAATAAAAAAAAAAAAATCAGATTTTGACCTTGGTAGGAAGCTTTAATGAAAGCAACTTGATGTTTTGGATCATTTCATCTGTTGTCACCTTTGTAATTTGCTACCAAAGGTTTCATTTGTTTCACCATCTTATAGTACATTTCCACTTTTGCAGGGCAAATTGTGATTTTTTTCATAAATGATTTATATGGTGCCACTGCCAGTTTGTGCAGAGATTTAGAATATACAAGCAGACAGTACAGTTATAAGAGTTAAGGCAAGAGGGCCCTACTCATGAGAGCTTGCCAACACCTATTTAAAGGGGTGGTTCACCCTAAAAACTACTTTTTTTTATTACACTGCCCCCCCCCACATTACAATACGATTAAGGCTATTTTTTTTTTTTGATGCTGTACATACCTTAGTACAGCATATTCACCCGTGGCATCCGGCTTGCGAGTCCCGCGGGAGTGGGCGTTCCTAACATGTCTTTGATTGACGTTTTGACCAAAAACGAGCTCCCCCCTGTGGCGTAAGCCGCGTCACGATTGGCGAAAGGAGCCAAACGGCGATGCGCATGCGCAGTATAGCGCCAACTCGCCGTTCGGCTCCTTTCGCCAACCGTGATGCGGCTTACGCGACGGGGGGGAGCTCGTTTTTGGTCAAAATGTCAATCACAGACATGTTAGGAACGCCCACTCCCGCGGGACTCGCAAGCCGGATGCCACGGGTGAATATGCTGTACAAAGGTATGTACAGCATCAAAAAAAATAATAATAGCCTTAATCGTAATGTGGGGGGCCAGTGTAATAAGAAAAAGTAGTTTTTAGGGTGAACCACCCCTTTAATGCTATTTGTTCCAATAGCAGCTCCTTACCTTTATACTTTCTGAAATATCTTACTAAGCTTTTCCCTTGTATATAATGTTAAGGAGGCTAGAGCGTTATATTTACCCCTATATGTAATGTGCTGGCAGATGACATTATTAGTTGTAAACTAGACGTGTACACTATCTGTCCTAAAACAGGTTTTAAGGCCAGCCATAGAGATTTTCTTTCCTGCAACCATGGATTACAGGAAAGAAAATTGAGCGCTTGATTCCCTCAACACAGATGGTGTTAACAGAGGAATCCCTTCCACTGAGCTAAAACGTGCTGGCAATAAGCGCATATAAAATCTGTCAGGCTAGTTGTACTGAAGAAGTCGATCAAGTTGGGTACATTCAGCATGCCCATACATGGTTCAAATCTTGACTGGTTCCTGCTGAACCATCTCAGATTCGAACAGTCTATGGCCGGCTTAAGTTTGCAAGGCTTTTGTGGTACATTAATATACTTGAGTCCCTCAATCCCTATTCACACATTGGACAATATTCTGAACAATGCAATCTGCCCGTAGAGTCCCATGTATAACCCAGTTCTAAAAAGACACAAATAAAATGGTAGCAAATGTGTCTTGAATTATTTTAAGTATGTTGAGTGAATGGGATCACAGACACACAGTAAGGCTTTCTCAACTTTGACTGCATCGTGGAAATACACTATAAGTCAACAAACTATTACATTCAAGGTAGAAATTTAAAGAAAACATTTATAGTGCCAGACGAAAGGCATATTCAATTAAACTTGATTTTGTTGCTGAAAGTTGTAAACTGGTTAAAGTTAAGGGGGAGTAGATTATTGTGCGCGAAAGTCAATGTAAAAAGTGCACAAATGCCAAGTGTATAGACAGGATAAGATTACCCATAGACATAAGACAGTGCTAACTAGAATTGTGGATAATCTGGAGTGATCTTTCATAAATCATTACTGCTAAAAAATAAAAAAAAGTGTTTAATACGCAGGCACTAGTGCCCAATAATATGATATTGACAATTTCAGGTACAAGTAATGTAAGTGTAGTGTGATAGTAAAACTATCATACTATGGCTATACAGACATGCAAACATATTCCACAAAAATGTGCAAAAAGATTTGATCTGTACAGATCATTTTTTTCAAATATTCTGAAAATTGAAGGTTTCTTCAGATCACAACTTGTGTCTATGGATAGCCTTAGAATAATAAATGCCTGATAAACTGTTAAGCATAAGAAATGTGACTAGTTTACAAGAGCGCAAAGGAGCAGACCTGCATTTCTTTAAAGACAGTTCCAACAGAAGAAAAAACTCGCTCATTCCCTAACCAAAACCCACATCTGGGAGGAAACTTCAGGGACTGATACTGCAGACAAGAACTACATTCGATACAGCAGGTTGTACCATTATTGGACATAAAGAACCAGTCCCACCTTTGTTACATAATGAAATCTAGCCTGAAATGTGAACTATTGATGAAAAATGATCAACTGGAAGAAAGAAATACTGCAATAGATGAGTTATGCACTCTAACTCAGTTAGGACACAATTTCATTTTTAAAATGAGTAGTTAGAGCCACGGATATAGCAACTTCGATGTAGCTGGCAGGGCCAGGAGAGAAAGCCAGACTACTTGATTTTGTAGTATATGGAGAGATGATTTTGAAAGAATACCGGCAGTGACATAAAGACCACATGAAATGGATCCAGAAACCCTCACATTTCAAAGTTTGCTTTCTACCTGCAAAATGACCATAAGCCTTTCTCCAAACTACACCTAAAATATACTTCTTCTCCGATATAGGTTTTATCATAATATATAAGATAGATATATATATATGCTTTGTGAATATGTAATACACAGCTGGACAAATACCACAAAGGCAGAGAACCCATGTGCCTAACAACTTAGTTTGCCTTTTTTTTCTTTCTAAAAGGTGAAAAACGCAACCATTGTACTTTTCTGGCCAAGTCCACATTTGAAATCAAGGATGTAAAATTAACTTTTTGTGAACAGTAATTACCATTTTTGGGTATTTTTTTTGTTGACTTATGGCACTTTCATATTCTTGAAGTCTCCACTGTGCCCAATCAAGAATAATCCAATGCTGCTAGTTGATGTGTGAAATCTAAAGCAGGGAACTGTAGATATAGACTGACCCCATGGCATTACAAAAAAAGAACATTTCTAGTAGGGCATGTTCAGAAACTCATACAGATATAATAGGTTAGGTAATGAATACCTTTTACGAAATAAAATTCACGGCCCAGCTTTACTGTATCAAATGTCACAAAGTTAAGGCTAAAATCTCTACTACTGTGGATAGCAGCACATGCCTCTCTCATCAAACAGTAACAGTTGATGCCTATATTGGACTGTCAGGCTCCTGAGTTTTATATGATTTTGTCCACCGCTGTAATAACACAATAGAAAGCTACCTGAGCTACTGGCCATACAATGTTTAAAATACTGCAATCACAATAGTGAGAAAATGGACTCTGTACTTAAAGCGGAAGTAAACCTATTTGTTTATGTATAGCGGAAGTAAACTGTTACATTCCTGGCACGTGGCGGGAATGCAACTGTCACATTGGTTGGGCTCTCAACCAAACTGTCAAACCATCCAATGGCTGGAGTCATAACCGATCACATGTGCAGCATTCATATGACAGTTGGCTGAAAACAATAGTAGGGTTTACTTCCACTTTCATTTAAAATTTAGAAATTCCACTCAGACTTCCTGAGAGCCCCATTTTACCCAAAGGTTGACCTATTCGAGGCTTCCAACTGAAGGATTTTCTGCCATTCCGGAAACGATCCATCCTTTTACACTACAGCTTGTATAAGAAATGTATCAAATTTCTGAAGATTTAAACTGATATAACCTCTAGACAGAACAGTAGACTGCTTATTAACACAATAACTCATTGATGCGGTTAAATACATTTTTGCAACACATTCAATTTGTAAACAAGGTTTCCATGACTCCTCCTTTCCTCTGCTTATGTAAATTGGGTCACTGCCTCTCCTGAAAGCCTGCAGAGAATTGGATGTAAAAATGATAGGCACCCCATCTCATTCAGGATGCCTGACTGTGTCCTTAGTACAACACTGGGACTGATCAGGAAAGGCAAATACTCACTTACCACTCATTCAGAAATATTGGAGCAAGGGCACACTAAATTCCTTCTCAAACTGCAGATCTAATGCAGGTAAGATTCAAGTTTAATAAACTTTATCCGTTTGCTAACATTTTTGCTATCTTGATGGGGATTGATTTTGTCTTCTCACCAAATTAGGAGTTTCACGTTTAAGTCAAAAGCAGTTCATTCTGGGATAGAGCAGGCCAACATTCCTACTGGATAAAATGAATCCTATTATAAAGCCAAATCAGAAGCTACCAATGCTGTCCCTCCTGGATGTGCCTCGCTTCAATACTTTGAATCGCCGACATGGAAGAAAGCTAGCTGCAAGCAAAGTCAGGACTGCACACTGTTCAGAGTCCGTTATGTAAAAAGAACAATGGGGTTAATTTACTAAAACTGGTGTAAAATCTGAAGCAGCTCTACATAGAAACCAATCAGCTTCCAGGTTTTACGGCCAAAGCTTAAAGGAGTTCTCTGACCTAAAACTTTTAACCCCCCGCTGTGCCCGGGCTGTAAAACTATACAAAATAAACTTTCACTTACCTGCCTACGATCCCCCGTTGTTCCGATATCGCCGTCCCGTTCTCCGGTCCCGGTCTCTTCCTGCGTGTCGGTGACTCACAGTGCGCTCAGTCTATCAGCGGCCGCAGCAATGTCCCGTCGCGGCCGCTGATAGGCTGAGCGCACTGTGAGTCACCGACACGCAGGAAGCGGAAGAGACCGGGACGGCGATATCGGAACAACGGGGGATCGTAGGCAGGTAAGTGAAAGTTTATTTTGTATAGTTTTACAGCCCGGGCACAGCGGGGGTTAAAAGTTTTAGGTCAGAGAACTCCTTTAATTGAACAAGCTGAGGTTAGAAGCCGATTGGTTACCATGCACAGCTGTACCAGGTTTTGCACTCTCCAGTTTTACTAAATTAACCCCAATGTCACTTTAGTGTCCATTTAGGCAAACAAGACACAGGGCTCAGCCACAGTCCACCTCCTTAAAACAGACATTTACCCAACAATGTTCACACACTGCTGGAGCCTTGGTCAAAGGGTTTCTGGAAATGGAGGATTATGTGACTTCTATCTTCAAGCCTAAACACTGATACCTGGGGAAAGAAAGGGGGTGTTCTATGACAATTTCCCCGCAGGGGCCCTGGAACATGGTTAAATATGTATACCTGCCTGGAGATGTCTCTTTAAAGTAGGATTCCAACAGCCAAGCAACCTCCATTAAAAAAGTAATGGGGGGGGGGGGGGTCAGTACATACATCACCCATATATGCATGTCTGCCTTGCAGTAATGTGGTGCCATTCATTTTGAATGAAATTGTGGAAATCATTTCATAAGCATTATTCTATTTACTTGAGTTATCTATGACCCAGCTTAACGTTCCTGACCCAAAACCTCATCTATAGTCTGATGATAAACATCACAATGAATCACCAATTATCACACCCCTTTTTTAGGTGTATTGCAACAGTTTATTTCCTCTGATGAAGAAATTACCAAATATTTTTCTGTTCTGTACCATGCTTGCCTTACATTATTTGTTTTCTGTTTTTAAAAGCACAATATGATCAATGTTAGGTTATACTGATTAAACCTGTTAAACCCCTGACCAAACCATCACTCTGTCTTTCATAACATTTTAAATTGTGGATGGACTTCAATGTAGACATTTAAGGGCCTATGCAGCCTGGGGCTGAGTCTGGGAGTCATGCTGCAGGTCAATCAAGAGCTTTGACACTAAACTACGGCTGATTTACCAAAACCAGAGAGTGAAAAATCTGGTGCAGCTCTGCAGAGAAACCAATGAGCTTCCAGTTTTTTTTTTTGTCAAAGCTTAATTTAGAAGTGGATTAGCTAGCATGCACATCTGCACCAGATTTTGCACTCTTCAGTTTTCAATAAATCAACCCCTAAGCATTCGACTTTACTACTCGCAAAGTGTGTGGAGCACAGAAGTTTTACTAAAGAGGTTGTTTAATTTATAAAATGTATGACTGATGAAGGTGAACACGTGTTCACTTTGAATACCAAATCATGTGTGAAAAAAAAAAAATGGGATGCTCTAGGATTTTTGCTAGCACATAATTGGTTGATTGAATTGAACATAGCTTCATCGTATCTATTAAGCTCAATGAACACCTTGCCAAGTAAACAGTCTATTCATTTTGTTAATCAACCCAAGGGCGTCACAATATGTTTTTAATCTTATTGTAAAAATAAGTGAATAGACAAAATGTATAACCTTCAATGAATACTTGTTTTCTTTTAAACATAACTGGAAGGACCGTCTCTATCCAAACGCCAAATCATCAACACGTTTTTTCTCATGGTCAGGCTGGGTTCACACATACGAGACGCGGGAACCAGCGCGACTCCTGTGCAGGTTCCCGCATCGCATGTCACTCGCAGGCAGTTCGCACTGCCCTCTACGAACTGCTGCGTGTGTCAATAGAAAGTTAATGAAACCCCCAGATCAGTTCGCAGATCGCAGTGTGAACTGTCAAATGGTACAGGAATTGGATTGCATGAGTGTGAACACCCATGTGATCCAATTCCAGCGCAAGCCAAAAAAATAAAATAAAAGGGGAGGGGGGGGGGGTCCTGTACCATTTTGGTGCCAGTGTGATTTCAGCAAGTTTGTATGGCTGAATTTGCATCACGCAGACATAGCATGTGATCTGCACAGCAATGCGGTGCAAATCACACGCAATGTCTACGTATGCACTAGTGTAAACCCAGCCTCAGAGTGGGAATCCAAGATTTCTGCCAAGACAAATCCAGAGGTGATGGCCTCCACCATTGTGTAAGTGGTGCTCTGGTGAATTGGCATCAACATACCACTGTCTTACTGGTTAATGCAAGATGCCAGCTTCTTAAGCCATGCTTACTTAGAATATGGCAGCTGCCATGGGGAGTGCATCACATCTTCACAGCTACAACTGGAAGAGGAAAGCTTATGTAAAAAGCCCCCTTTTAGATCTGCTAAAAATACACATTCCATTTTAGTACATCAAAATGTGCAAGAAATGTACTGAATAGTAACGTTATTAAAAACTGTTCAAATTCAAGACAGCTAATGCTCTCTTTAAAACATGTAGCTCTTTAAATTTAATACATCGCTGGGGGACTTTTTCTGCAAGTCACAATCACTCTGTAAACCTCAAAAACACAACAAAATGAACAGATAAACAAGCTGAATTGGTGTAAAATAAAATAGGCTTTAGCATGCTTTTTCTTTGGAATGCTGCAGGTATATTACAAAAAAGGTTTTAACAGACTGGACCTAACACCTGAAGACAAAAAAAAATACTAAATTGGCAGGTAGAACCTAAACACCACAGGAACTTTTTAATCACTCTAGTAGCCCAACATTACACCTTCTTGCTGAGAATGTGCAGCAAACTGAAGTCACATTGTTGCAAACAGCCAGCTCCAAGCAAATGTCGGGCAACAAAGCAATTAAATGTTACCGTACTGGGTTATCTGAATTTGAAATGTGCACTGCAAGAGGTTCTTCTAACAAAAAGGACATGGAATTTGCATTTTGATTTCTATAGAATGTAATAAGATTAGGGAGTCACCCTCACAGATATATTGGACAACAGATAAAACAATGTATGACAGGATACAAGAGGTTGGTGTGTGGTTGCTTTTTCTTGCCAAAGATCATTTTCTATAAATCAGGTGCATCATAGTAAATTTGAAATCATATCACTAACCCTTGTAATGGAGTCAAGAAAACTGACAGACTTAAGGGTTACAAATTCTCTTACAACCCTCGTGCCATCCCAGTGCCTCCCACCCACCCTACCCAGCCCAAAACACATGAACACATAACTTAGCAATGAACACACTTGATACAAGTGATCTATATGCAGAAGCTCCGGCAAGTTAACCAAACAGAACCATAGCTGCCATAAAACTACAACCATTCTCCTGCCCTCCAAAAGCCAGAGAACAGTTAGCACAATTAACAGTCAAATCTCAAGTCTATAGCTTCATCTAAGCTTTTGTCATCGTGAGGACTGGCAGCTAAAAATGTTGCTACGGGTGATCCCGTAACGTTAATGACACTTGCGCTTGTGCTGGCATTCCGCACTGCAATGCTTGTCACATTAATGCCCAAAGTAAGCCGAGTCTGCTCTAAAGCCTTCTCTGGCACGGCAAACGCCTCCAACTTCTTCTCTCCGTTTGCCATGTAAGAGTTTTGGCAACCACGGCAAATACAGTCAAGACAAGCCTTTCGATTTGAGTAGCAAGGGCAGCGCTGGCCTCTGCATGTTAGAACACTTGGATTCTGAGTAGCACGTCCACATTTACAACCTTTCTTCTCTGGTGGTTTCTTATACACAGTTTTTGTTGGGCTCCCAGGGATCAAATTATTGCTGGGGATCTTCTCCTTAACCTTGTCTTTTGTTTTTAGTAAAGGGGGTTTGGTTTTTGGATGTGTTTTCTTATGCATGTGCTCTGGGTTCTTCTTTATGGTTTTATTTGAAAGAAGAATGGTCTTGCTGATTTTGGATGAGCTACCCCCATTTGGGACAGTGACAATGGGCTGCAAAAAGTTCCTGTTTTCCCGAGTCAGTAGAAAAGGAGTCGGGGTACCCAACGCTGGTCCAAGTATGATGCTGGAGATTGGAAGTGGCAGAACCTTTTCACTGTCACTTTCTGAGCGTGAACGCTTCCGGTTTGTTTTCACCATTTTTAGGGTTGCAGCTGTACAAGACACACCATGTGATGGAACGTGACTGTCCGACAATAAAACAGTGTGTGTGAGAGGCTGAGGGCAGATATCCAGGAAAGTGCCATTTGATACCGAAGTGTCCAAACTATGCTGTAGGTCACAGTCCGTAACCTCTGAACTGGAAACTGTCTCTAAGCTCTGAAGAACTTCCTCTACGCTAAGTAGCAATGGGTCACTACTTTTCAGGTCATCATTATAACTACATATATCAAGTCCAGCAGCACAAAGCTCACTAGTAGAAACTGGGTCACAGACAGTCTCCAAGCTTCCTGATAAATCTTCTGTTTTAATATCAACAGCTGTGCAACAAAGGTCGATGGGACTAGGACTCTCAGGAGAGGGAATATTTACAGAAAGTTCAGTTTCAGATAATCCATTACAGTTTGGTAAGCCATTAGTAATTGAGCATTTTGTCTCTAGCTCTGGTGTATCTTGAGTGATGTGACAGACATTGGCTTCAGTCTCTGTAATCAGTTCTGAATTGGGAGGTAAGGGGGAATGAGAAGGACACAGTGGTGAAGGGGGCTCTGAGGGGTTAGCGTGGTCTTCTTCAGGTGCAGGTTCTTCCACAGGTTCTTCAGGAAGAAATGCAGCGATGTCGGCGGAGCATTCCAAAGTATTTAATAAGTCTTGTGCCAGAGGGGTATGAGTGATATACTCACATAGTTTTTTATAGCAGCTCACCAGGATGCCCAACTGCTTGTTCTCCTCAAACTGATCATAGTCCTTACACCAGCTGCAGGAGGGCTTCATCATCATCTTTTTTCCTTTGCACTGCTTGCAAACATAATGCTGGCAAGTAGAATTCATTGGAGCTATAGGATCTTCAAGCAAATTTCCTAAAATAAAAAAAAATAAAAAAAGAAGAGGATTTATCATGTCAATTCATTACAAAACTATTTTGACCAATAAACATTTACAGGTCAAACAACGAGGCTATGCCGAGAAGACATTCATTCTAACCTGAAGAGCAGACCTCTGTGTCACCGCATAATTCTGCTAAATAAAAAGGTGCCAATATATGTGAAGACACATCCTGCAGGTTTGTGGACATGAGCATTTGAAATGAGTGTAAAGTCAGTCTGAGTGCACAGCGTTCCATAATATCCACTGCATAATTCAAACATTGCACTCAATACCAGTCAAAAATGCCTCAAAATTTTAAAAGCAAAAACACGCTATTTCCCCATTATACACTAGGCCTTACAGTAAGTACTCCCTGCACTCTGCAACGCAAAATAGGGACTTGAGTGTACAAAGTAAGCTCCCATCATAAGGGCAATATACCTAGAAATACAGGGTCAGTAAAAAGAAAAAAAAAAAAGTGCCCGCAGGAACATAATGGGTCAACTGAAATGCCAATTACAGCACACCTATCAAAAATAACAAAGACAAAATGGATATAGAGGGTAAAACAAATGTGCCACAAGTCTGTACCCATGATAACTGTTGCTATGAAAGCTTTTAAAAAAAATTCAAAGTACATTTGTAATCCAGACTTTTTTTTACTGCATCATTTTCTCCCCACAGTGCACTCAGACATTAGCAGAGTTTATCCACAGGCTTTGTCAGTGTATGGATGGCTGCACACACATTGTTGTGTCTGTGAATTGACTAGAGTATCAAGACAACAGCACTGACCCAGCTCTCTGCAGTCCTGTATCATAAACAGCCACTCCCACTAGCCGACGTACACAGGAAACTCAACAAATGCAGAACTAGCTGTAAGGATTTTGTAACCAAACATCTGATGACTACAATATTGTGGAAACAGACACTTACTATACATATATAGGTAGATCTAAAACAGGTACTAGCAGAGACCATTAGTTAAAAGTATTGAATGTGTTAAAAAGTCAGTGAAAAAAAAAAAAAAGTGCAAACATTCAAGGGAAATATCTGGACAATTTAATGCAAAATATTGCAATGCGTTACTAACACAATAATGGCTATGCAAGATGAATTGTAGTGCACCACATGGTTCACAGCACATTACTAAGATTACTCAGCAATGATGCACAACATTCATTCTACTACGCATCTAGGGAGTCTCATCAACAGAGGAGGGTTTAGCCATGACCAATCATAACAGGGGTGTGTTTCTGAAGAATGACAGAAGAAAAAAAAAAAAAAAAGGTCAGTACTTAGTACTTGCACTTTAAGAGTGCTTTCACACTATTTTTAGCGCCGCTTTACGGCCACTAGAGCTTTTAACCCCTATCGGCCGGATAAGGGTTAAATATGCCCACAAAGCGCTGCTGCCCATTGGATTTAAATGGCCAGGCACGCTTTAGTATTCACCACTCCTAAAGCGCTGCAAAGAAGCTGCTGGCAGGACTTTTTTTGACGCCCTGCCAGCCCAGCGCCTCAGTGCGAGATGCTGAGAGCACTTAGGCTTTTACGCCCATTTCACACGGACACGTTTTTTTGTAGTCTTCAGTGTGAAAGCCTGAAAGCCTAAGTAAACCCAAGTACTCGCATATCAAAGCGAGTTTCCCCCTTGAAGTCAATGGAAACAAAAATAATTTGTTCCGCATTGACTTCAATGCAGCCAGAGGTGGGGGGCACCGGAGAGCTTCGGAAACGGGGGGAAAGGCCAGAGGACACCTCGGCAAACCTCGGGAATGGAGTATTTCTGCGTCTTTCCGAGCTGCGCCATTCGGCTCTGGCTCAGGTCAAATGCGGTACTGCACACCGCTTTGGCCTGAATCCTGCTCGTTTTGTGACACACTCGCAAATCGAGTTAGGATTTTTATTTTAAATACAGTGCTTGTATTGAAAAATGATCGTTAACCGTGTTACTCGCAATCCGAGGTTCCACTGTACAGCTGTACCTAGAGAGCCCGCACCCGTCACTTACCGGCCGCTAGCAGAAAGCTCCCAATCGCTATTTGCGATCGAGAACCTTTTGATCATGTGACAGCCAATCACGGCAGTCACATAATTATAAACCCCACCTTCCATCTGAAACCCCTTGAAGGGTCGGGAGATGCCAGCGCAAATGGGTTAAACATTTATCTGGAAAAATTGAAATTGTCTCAGATGTAGAATCCAGCAATTGGTTATGTTAGGCATGGCATAGACCAGGGGTCTTCAAACTACGGCCCTCCAGTAGTTCAGGAACTACAATTCCCATCATGCCTACATTGCCTAGTCATGTCTGAATGTCAGAGTTTTGCAATGCCTCATGGGATGTGTAGTTCCGCAACACCTGGAAGGCTGTAGTTTGAAGATCCCTGGAATAGACGTGTGAATCTCATTCCTGCAACCACAGGCTGCAGGAAAGAAATTTGCACGATTCCCCCATCAACACAGACAGTGCAGACAGGGGAAACCCGCCTGCCTATTGTGTTCTCCTGGTGAGGGAGCCATAGCAGCCACTAGCGATAATTACAGGTAAGTCCGGCAGGCTGGGTGTACCCAAGCTGATCGATCAACTTGGTACATTCACCGCGCTCATACACAGTAGGAATCTCGGCCGGTTCCTACTGAAGCGGCAGAGATTTAAACAGTCTATGGCCGGCCTTAATTCTTTCTGGATACCAAATATTAAAGATAAGCCCCTATAAAATTGAAGAAAACTGCGTGTCACTCCAGTCCACTGCCGGGATAACTACCTTACCATTTGGTAGATGTTATAAACGAAGAACATGGATAACTAAAATCAGGGACCACTACCGAAGTACACAGGTTAAGGTTTGGCTGTCCCGACAAAACCTAGAAAAAAAAAAGTCAGGCTATATCTAAAACACTAGAAATGACCAGAGCTTTCTATGAACAAATAAACTACACATAACTATCCTATGAAAAACATTTCCCCCCCCCCCCCCCCCCATAAACTTCAAGAATCTTAAAGCCGTTTTTGCCATCAGACATAGTGTTCCAAGAGGTGTTCAAACCATCAGAAAAATGAAAATTTTTATTGATGTAAGAAAAATGATCTGAAAAAAAAAAATCATGTCAGTTGTAATCCCTTCTGTAATCATGATAGTGCATCTTGAAAGACAGATTTCTCAAGCTCATAGTGGAGAAATAAAACAGTCCATCTATTCTACAAGTGGAAGCAGGGGCAGAAATACAAATGGCATATACTATGCAGTTTCTCATCAGCATTAACATGGCATTTATTGTCTGTGTCCCTTATGTTGATAATGCCAGTAGATGTTATTTTTCCACTTCCTGTAACACTGTCCACTCTGCTGTGGAATCACGCAGCAGCGCTGTCACCCTGTTGATATTATATCAGCTAACAAATTTTAATCAGTTACAGCTATTTTGGTTCACTTATAGGGTTATATATACACACCATGTGTTTTAAACCCTTAGGGATTGCCTACGCTTGTGCAAAGATTTGCGTTTTCTGCACTAGCAAAACACTTGTCTTCTTTACAAAGGCACCCCAAAAACAATAGGTTTCAATGTGCCTTGTTCATTTTCATCTCTTGCTGGGGGAAGAAAATTGCTTCCCCCCCCCCCATCAACACTGACTGGTGATGGGGGAGGGGGTTGGGGGAGTGGTCCATGCTGGGAAAACACAGTAAATATTTACTAGCAGCTATAGCCACGGCAATAATCACATCCTAAAAATACAACATACTGGTTGTACCAAAGTTGATCAATGGACCTGGGTACAATCAGCCCATACATGGTTGGAATCTCAGCCTGGTCTCTGCTAAGCCAGACAAAATTCAAACAGTCTATGGCTGCCTTAAAGCAGGTGCAGAGCAGACAAGACTGGAAGTCTGCAGCTTGTGTTTTTCTACCTCACACAGGAGCTCTAAACACCACAGCCGAGTTGCAGTGCATAAAAATGAATGAAGTGTCACTTTGTAACATTTCAATAAAGTTAGAAAGGAAACCGAAAAGAAACCAGCACTAACAGGAAGAAGCAAGGCACCATCCGCTCTCTCATGCAGCAAGGACACCAGCCAGACTGGAACAGGAAAACTACTCATTATCCTGTGTGGGTTGTGTGAACAATTGTTAAACCGTCCCTAACAGAAGACAAATATTTCTGCTATAACGGTCCATTACAGAGGAATTCTGTCTTCCCTAATGGTTATTTTTTTCCGATCCCCCTTTCCTTTTTACACTGGGGTTTTCCACAACAAACATACTCGCACAAAATCCAGCGCTGTCCTGCTGTGCTCCACACTGGATCTACTTTTCTGAACCATCTGTCTCTTCCTAGATCTTGTAGCCAGCCACCAAGGATGTTCGACCATATCTACCCAACTCCCAATGCAGGTTGGTCATTGTCCAGTTGCTGATACCACCTGTGATATGTGACGTGCATATCCCAGAAGGCACCAGGAGCAGGGTGCATGTCATTCTTGCCTAGGCAAGAATGGAAGCAGGGGGCAAGCTGGAGTGTTAAAGCGGGGTTCACCCAAAAATATATGTTTAACATTACATTCAGCCGAGTTGTCCTAATAACAATCGGCTGTTTTTTTTTTTTTTTTTCGTACATACCGTATTTTCACCGCCGCTTCCGGGTATGTCGTCTGCGGGACTGGGCGTTCCTATCTGATTGACAGGCTTCTGACCCTCGCATACAGCGCGTCACGAGTTGCCGAAAGAAGCCGGCTTCTTTCGGCAACTTGTGACGCGCAGTATGCGACGGTCGGAAGCCTGTCAATCAGATAGGATCGCCCAGTCCTGCAGATGACATACCCGGAAGCGGCGGTGAAAATACGGTATGAACGGGGAAAAAAAAAAAAAAAGATTGTCATTAGGACAACCCGACTGAATGTAATGTTAACATTTTATTTGTTGGTTGCAGTGATGTAAAATATCTTGAGTAAAGGTACGATTTAAATGTACAGTGGCTTAGTGATTAGCACTGGATCAAATTCAAACCAGGACACCAACTGCATGGAATTTGATTGTTCTCTCTGTGTTTGCATGGGTTTCCTCTTGTAACCCCCCTCAGAAAAGACATGGTAGGTTAGTTGGCTCTTGTCTAAACTGCACCTGAGCATTTATGTATGCTTGTGACATAGGGACCTTAGATTGTAACCTCATTGAGAGCAGGGACTGATGTGAATGTACAATATGTAATGTGCTGTGTATATTGTTAGCACGACATACAATAACTGAGAAAAACAAACAACTATGCGCTTGTTTAAAAGCGTCAGAAAAGAAAAGTGAAAGGACAGATTCCGTGTCACTAAGATTATGGGTATACGTAAACCTGGATGTTACAACTAGGCGCAAGGTTTAAAAATGAAAGCATGGCCAGCCCTGCAGCATATACATTGAAGGGAATTTATCAAAACTGAAGCAGTTCTGCATTGCAGCTGAACCCGCTTCTAGCTTAAAGCTGACTGACTTGGTGCCATGCACAGCTGCTCCAGTCAGTCATACATGATGATCTCCGGTATAAGTGGGGCATTTTATTAAAGATAAATTCTAGACAAGGTATACTTTTCCATAGGTACGTGGGTCCAGCTTTTACTTGTGTAACTGTACCTGGCTGATGCTCCTGGAAGCTGAATATCACTTAAGCACAGCTACTCCAGTAATCTCCACTTGCTTCCATGTTGAGGGCTGAGCAGCCGGCCTGATGCTGTGTGAAACACAGGAGGTCTGCTTCTCAGCATGGGCACCATTCAAAGAATACTTTAAATTTTCAGAGCATGCTCTGATTGGACGAGATGAAGAGCGTGACACTACTGCCCCACCATGTCCAATCACAGAACGCTTTGCTTTTATTTAGAGAATGCAAAGCATTCTCTGAATGGGGCCCATGGTGAGCCGCTGAACTCCAGTAAGGAGTGCAGCTGTTTGGTGTGGGACCTGGAAGCATGTGAAAATCACTGGAGTATTGGTGTTTACTTCAGTGATTTCCAGCTACCAGGAGCATTGACCAGGTATGGTAGCTACAAAACTGGTCCAGTCTGAACCAATACAACCTATAGCCATACCTGGAATTATTCTTTAAACCAAAGCTACATTCACACCTGTGTTTTGGCCCGGCCGTGTGTACCTGGCAATTCACTGTGGGACGCAGTTCCACTGAAAGCATGGGGAGGCAGCTTGCATGTAATGACTGTGAGGTGGTCACCTATAAGTGTTGGCCCCGAACGTACACCGTCTGGTCCAATAACACACTGGTGATCTCCCAGCATACCGGTTACATGCGAGAGGCCTCATTTAGCTTCAGGAGCATCTCACAGCCAATTGCTGAGGCTCCCGCAGATGCATGCAGTCAGGCCAAAACATAGGTGTGAATGAAAGAGCACCCAACAGTTCTGAAATCCCCCCTGGGCTCACCGCAAACACAGCAGGCCAAGGCCTGTCTGAAGAAAGGCAGCATCTTGCAGATCTCGGCTGAAGCTTGTGGGTCCCCAGAGTCGTAGTTCAGCACCAGTCGGCTAGCTGCGATGTACAGAGTGGTGGCATTCACTGGGTTCATTGCAGACTTCTTATACTGCGGGCTCCAGCATACAGAAAATCAATGCAATTTTTTTTTGTTGTTGTTATATATCCATTCAGAAGGGAGGCAGAGGTACAGATCAGGGTGCAGAATCCCACCAAGGCAATGAAATAATCCAAGAACAGGAAGATAAAATGAGTGCATGAAAATTAGAAAGCATGCTCCTGGTCTCCAGAATGGGTTCTTCTCTTCCTCAAACCTCCAAAAAAAGAAAATCAATGGGATAATCCAAGCACCCTCCCCCCCTCAGTCATCAAACAAGGGGTCCTTCTAACGATCCAGTTTTTTAGGGAGGGGAGGGCTCCAGAGCTCACATGTCCCAGGGAGGGAGGGGGGTATATGAAATGACAGGATCCAGGGGTCAGCCTAGGAGCCGGCACACGGTTTCAGGACAGCGGGGGCTTCATAGAGATCAATGGGCATCACATAGTTCCTGGGTGCGCTGGTTACCATGGAGACGCTGAGGCCTGCACCTTACCCCCAGGTCATTGTTTCTGGGGGGAGATGGGGGCTGGGATGCCCCGAATTCATAGGCTGAGGGCTGGCCGGGTCCTCCTCTCCATCGGGCGGCTCCAGGGCTCACATGGAGATCGGTCTGTCACAGTGCAGAGATCCGGGGCCTACCCCACAACTCTAGGCCGCGCTCCGCTCCGTCCCGGCTCTTCCGTTCTCCAATTCCTCTGCAGCCCCGGGTGACAGGAAGCGACTGCGGCCTGCACTGCTAGCACGGAGCCTACAAAGAGTCCTCCAGGGAGCGCCGCGGCCCAGATAACCGGAGGACGGAGGTGGTAACCGGAGGACGGAGGTGGTCTCCGGAGGGCGGGGGGGGTCTCTCTTCTTCTCGCCGGTATTATGTGTGAAGGGAAGGAGGGAGAAAAGGGGGGGAGGGGGTTGGTTTGGTTTGCTGGTTACTCTCGCGCACGCGCCTGGCCTCCCTCGCTCTCGCTCCGGTGATGCGCGCGACCAGTGGCGGGAAGTCGAAACAGACCACAGACGGCCGTGTGCGTGCGCGAGGACCGTCCACCGCGCCTGCGCACTCCGGAACCTGCTTGTGACTGACAAGGAAGAAGCGGAGGGGAGTAGAGGGCGTGCCCAGAAGTGTTTGATCAATAAGCATGGTCACGCGTGCGTAGAAATAAGGAGGGGCGGAGCGAAGGACTGGGCGTGGATTTTGGGGGGCATTGTTGTCCGGGAGTACCGCGCATGCGCTCGGTTTTGTTGTCCAAGGTCTGTGTTGCTGCGTAGGCTAAGGAGATCATTCCAGATGGTGAGGAGGAATAAGACAGAGCTGAGCTAATATTGCAGGTCCCGGCACCCTGGAGGGCCACACGGGGCTCACCTCCCCCCTTAGTACGTATGGAGACATTAGGGTGACTTACTGAAGGCAAACACCTTACTAGAGAATTTTCTCTTAGCTCAGTAAAGCTGTGCTGAGCTCCATCATCCAATTCTGTGCACAGAAAATGCATTTCCTTCTTACTTGTCTTGCACATGATTTGATATTCTTTGCAGAGTGAATTTTCACCTCATTCAAGGGAAAATTCCCTTGAAAAATGAACAGCCTGTCAACCCCCTTGTGATTCCTGAGCGTCTGGAACAGAGTGAAGGGGATTTACCAAAACATAAATAGAATGTGGAGGAGCTATACATAGCAGCCAATCAGCTTCTAGCTTCAGTCTGCGCAGGTAAGCTTTGAAAATAAAAGTTCCAAGCTGATTGGTTGCCATGCACAATTGCTCCAGTCTTTAAGTTCCCCCATAGGCTTTCATTACCCATAGCTTCTTCACCAGCAAGGCCTGCACATCTCCCTCCTGTTCCACTTATGACTGAGAGTTCCGTTTCTGGAACTACATCCACCTGTACCTGTTTCCTGAGAAAAATTACCCGATCATCGTCTTCTGGGGTCCCCCCCAAGATGCTTGTGGATCCTCCCTGCATCAGTAAACCCCCTAGATTAGAAGAAGCGCTCTCCCTGGGGGTTACTGTGCAGGCGTGCTCCCGAGTCCAGCATTTGCATACCTAGACACAGAATGCCGTACACGGCCCCAGCACCCACATCATTGCATTTGATTGACAGCAGCGGGAGCCAATGGCTGTGCTGCTATCAATCTATCCAATCGAGAACCCCGGCCAGAGAGGTAGAGCGCGTCTCCAGCGGGAAAACGAACGGGCTCAGGTGAGTAAAGCTGGGGAGCTGCTCAGTGACAGAAGTTTTTTCACCTTGATGCAGTAAGGTGAAAAAACATGAGGGTTTACAACCCCTTTAAGTGCATGCCCTGCCTGCATAAAGGTTTTACCTTGTTTTGTAAACCAACCCCCCCAAACACCTACCTGAGTCCTCTCTCATCCTCCCTTGATCCAGTGGTTGCAGTTCGGGGGCCAGATTCACATAGAATTACGCCGGTGTATCAGCAGATACTCCGACGTAAGTCTGAATCTAAGGCCGTCGTATGTTTAAGTGTATTCTCAAACTGAGATACACTTAAACATGCCTAAGATACGACGGCCAGCGCCATTGTATCTTAGGGTGCAATATCTACGCTGACCGCTAGGTGGCGTTTCCATTGCGGTCAGCGTAGAATATGCAAATGAGTAGTCACGCCGATTCACGAACGTACGCTTGCCCGTCATAGTGATTTTACGTCGTTTCCGTAAGCGAGACGCGGCGTAAAGATAAACATGCTCCCTAGGTGGCGTACTCAATGTTAAGTATGGCCGTCGTTCCCGCGTCGCAATTTGAAAATTTAACGTCGTTTGCGTAAGTCTTCCGTGAATGGCGCTGGACGCCATTTACATTAACGTCAAAACAAATGACGTCCATGCAAAGTCATTTAGCGCAATGCACGTCGGGTAATTTACCCGACGGAGCATGCGCAGTACGATCGGCGCGCCTAATTTAAATGATCCACGCCCCCTACCAGGATCATTTGAATTAGGAGGGCTTGCGCGGGTGGACTTTACGCTACGCCGCCGCAAGTTTACAGGTAAGTGGTTTGTGAATCGGGCACTTGCCCGTAAAACTTGCGGCGGAGTAACGTAAAGGAGATACGTTACGCCGCCTGAGATCTACGAGAATCTGGCCCCCTCTCTCTAGTGCCAACTTTAAGGCAGGACAAAACGGGCAGCTACCCTGGGCCCCATTGTTGTGGGGCCAAAGGCAGCAGCCTCATACTTGCCAACTATCCCAGTTAAAATTCCCTTGACCCTAAAAAAAAATCCAAACTTGCATTTGTTTTGAATCCTCCCCGTTTGGTTGTCCATGTAGAAGCCCTTTTTAACCACTTGCCTACTGGGTACTTTAACCCCCTTCCTGCCAAATTTTCAGCTTTCAGCGCTGTCGTACTTTGAATGACAATTGCGTGGTCATGCAACACTACACAAATTAAATTTTTATATTTTTTTACACACAAATAGAATTTTCTTTTGGTGGAATTAAATTTCTTGCTAAAAACAGAAATAAAAAACAACCAAATAAATAAAACCGTTGTCTGTTATAACATTTTGAAAACAGGTAATTTTTTCCTTTAATTGATGGGCACTGATGAGCGGCTGTGAAGAGCACTAACAGGTGGCTCTGAAGGGCACTGATGGGCAGCACTGATCTGTGGCATTGAGGCACTGATGGGCATTGAGAAGGTGGCACTGGTGGACACAGACAAGGTAGTGGCGGCTCTCTGTGTGAAAGACTGATGTCCCGCTGACAGCTGATCATGTGGTAAGGGGCCACTGTTGACCCCCTTACTCTGATCAGTGATTAGCCAAGTCTCAGACTCGATCAGAGCATGCCGCGCACACCCCACAGGGACGCGCTGTCAGTGCATGCTCGTCTATTGATGGCATCCTGGCAATTAAGGCCCATGCTGTAGCCCTCATTCGGCTATAGCGCAGGCAGGAGGTTGTTAACTTGGTGAGTGTAAATCACCCCTTATATTGGTGTCCAGTGTAGAAATCCCCCTTTATTGGTTGTTTATGTAAAGTCCCCCATTACATTAGTGATCAGTGTACATTTCCCTTTACATTAGTGGTAAGTGAAGAATTGCCCTTACACTGGTGATCAGTGTAAATCCCATCTAATATTGGTGGTCGGTACAAATCTCCTCGACAATGGTTGTCAGAGTAAATTCCCCCTTACCTGGAGGTCAGTGTTTATCATCCCCCCTTACAACAGTGGTTGGTGTAAATCCTCCTATTACATTGGTGTCGGTGTAGAAATACTCTTTTTATATTGTTGGGTGGAATAAAATCTCCCCATTACATGGTGGTCAGTGCAAATCCCCCCTCACATTGGTGGTCAGTGCAAATCCCCCCTCACATTGGTGGTCAGTGCAAATCCCCCCTCACATTGGTGGTCAGTGCAAATCCCCCCTCACATTGGTGGTCAGTGTAAATCCCCCCTCACACTGGTGGTCACTGTACATTCCCCCTCACACTGGTGGTCAGTGTAGAATCTCCCACTACATACTTGCCAAATATTTCCAGCTTTGCTCTACATGATTCAGAATTAGCCACAGTGTACTGCCTCCTAACTAATCCCACCACTGCCACTGATTCCATCAACCCCCCCAGCATTGCCACAGATCACCCCCCCAGCATTACCATTGATCCCAGGAATCCTAGGATCCCTAGAAGTTTTTTGTCCATTGATGGGTTCCCTCACCTCCCCAGTCCATGGTGTACAGCCAGAGAGGAGATGATGTGCTGTAAACGCTTGCAAACAATCATTGAGCAGTAAAGATATGCAGTAACCTCTAGCAACCAACCATTGAGCCATAATAATGTGCTGTCCAATTAGTGAGTGGTAAGGATGTCCAGTAACCTCTAGCAACCAATCAGTGAGTAGTATTGATGTACAGTAATCTCAAGCAACCAATTAACAAGCAGAAGTCATGTGCTGTAACCTTTCGCAAATAATCAGCCATAATTTGTGCTGTAACCTAACCAGTCAGTGATTTGTTTACCCAGGATCCAATTATTATTAAAGATGGCCCTGTCTCTCTCCCCTCTCCCTGCTCCCACAGGAGACCCAGGCAGCAGTGGGAGCCATTGGGTCTATGGACACACACACAGCCTGGCTTGGAAGTGGGCCCACACATGTGCCCCCAAAACACACAGCTTGCTATGGGGTACGCGCAGGAGAGGAAGCGGGGGCAGCTCTGTGCATTACCATTGAGATGAGCAGGTAAATATAACTAAAAGGCTTAACACTCACTTTTAAGCTGCACAAGCAGCTTCATTAAATACTGCTACAAAGTGCAAATCACACAGTCACACTTCCTCCTGCTAGCGTCCAATAAGAGCAAAAATATGATACAAATAAGACAGGTTACCAGCAAAAGCTCTTAAAAACTGGTTTGTGGGTTTGGTATATATATCTGAGTGTGCAATCAGCCCTCCTACAAATATACAAATGTCCAAAAATTGTATTTGTTTACACTTTAAATTCATTACATGAACTTGATAAATATAGCACCAAGTTGCACCACAATGTTGTAAAAATCACTCTTGTGAGAGGGTTCAGATTCATTCATAAACTCACCCACGTGACAGAGCTATGGTGGAACTCATAGCAACAACATATCGCTGTAGAAAGAAATATTCCTAAAATAGAAAACAAAAATAGAAATAATTACAGCAGTTCTCCAAATATCTATCACTCATTTTAACCACTTCCCGACGGCCGTACGACTATTGACGGCCGCAGGGTGGTTCTACTTCTCTGAGGCGCCGTCAATTGACGTCCGCCCCTTTCCGCGTTCCCCGAGCGCGCAGCGGGGAACTGCTGTGCTGGCCGTGTCCCTTGGACACAGCCAATCACAGATCGCCGTGAACGGCCAATCGGAGTGGCCGTTTGCTAGGCGATCTGTGCGGCCAATGAGAGATGATCTCATATGTTTACATATGAGATCATTTCTCATTGCCGGCTCTCACAGACAGCGGTGCTGTCAGGGGAGAGAGGAGACGGATCTGTGTCTCTTGTACATAGAGACACAGATCGGTCACCCCCCTCCCCCCACACAGTTAGAACACTATATAGGACACACATTTAACCCCTTCCTCACCCCCTAGTGTTAACCCCTTCCCTGCCAGTCACATTTATACAGTAATTAGTGCATTTTTTTAGCACTGATTGCAGTATAAATGTGAATGGCGCAAAAAATGTGTCCGATGTGTCCGCCATAATGTCGCAGTCGCAATAAAAATCGCAGATCGCCGCCATTACTAGTAAAAAAATAATAATAATTCTGTCCCTTATTTTGTAGGCGCTATAACTTTTTGCGCAAACCAGTCGCTTATTGCGATTTTTTTTTTATTTAGTTTTTTACTAAAAATATGTAGAATACGTATCGGCCTAGACTGAGGATAAAAAAAAAAATTTAAAAAAAAAATGGAGCTATTATAGCAACAAGTAAAAATTTTTTATTTTTTTTCAAAATTGTCGCTCTATTTTTGTTTATAGCGCAAAAAAAAAAAAACGCAGAGGTGATCAAATACCACCAAAAGAAAGCTCTATTTGTGGGGAAAAAAGGACGTCAATTTTGTTTGGGTGCCACGTCGCACGACCGCGCAATTGTCAGTTAAAGTGACGCAGTGCCGAATCGCAAAAAGTCCTCTGGGCAGGAAGGGGGTTTAAGTGCCCAGTAAGGAAGTGGTTAATCAACTTTAAGTGTTACTAAACCCACAACAGTAAAACCAGTCTCTATATGCAATAAAGCATGCTTGTACTTATACTCACTGTGGAACCTAAGGGGTTAATCCTTTGCATCGTGTATAAAGGCTGTTTGATCCTTGGGAACATGGGACTGTCATAGTGCAGTGTACAAGGTAGCTGGGAAATCTACTTGTGGGCTGAATCATCAATTGCTGCTTCTTATATGCTGCTGAATAGCTAAAGGGTCCTTGTGACCTCTGTCCCTGCCTTTTGATTTGTTGCCTCTGCTACCCAGGCTCATCTTGACTATGGCTTTGTTCTTTGCTTCCTGCACCTGCAAGTTCCTGTGTTCTGCACACATTCCAGTATATAAGCAGTATGCAGAATGTCATCTGAACATCCACTTTTCCTGGCCCTAATGCAGGTACCCATGCCACTCCTCGTCCTTCTACACTAAGTCACCAACTCCAGTGGGTACTGGACAGGAGGTACAAGGGAAGCCCCTTTTTCAGCTTGACCTACCAACGCTGTATCCTGGCCTAGCCAAACAAGGCCCAGGGCAGCACTTTGCAGGGGGCAGCATGGAAAGAGTCCACACGACTTGTGCTACACTGTTAGTGTAACGCAAGATGCTTCTAATTTTGACTGTCATATCCGTCTGGACCACAAACCTTCCTCACTGTGCTATATATTTCTGCTGCGCCATTGGCATGGTTATGTCTTCCTAGTCCTCTCCATAAAATTATCAGAAATTTGTGCTTAAAGTAGAACTATAGCAACACTTTTTTTTCATTTTGGATTAAGTAAGGGAGGGTTATAGCCCCTGTCAGTTTATTTTTTACCATCCCTGTCCCATTGCAGAGATTTCCCTTCACTTCCTGTACCATAGACAAACAGGAAGTGAGAGGAAATCTATGCAAATTAAGGGAATCAATTGCCCCACCCCTAGGCCCTAAGAACTAGTGTCCCCACTCAAAAATGTCAGGGTGGGTCTTAAACAGAAATGGGTACGGCCTTGACAGGAAGGGGTGTGTCATATTTATATTAGGGGTTGCCCAAGTTTAGTCAGGCCTAGGGCAGCACGAAACCTAAATACACTACTGTATGTGACACTCCGTTAATTAAGGGATATATTTTACGGTTTCCTCTCTGTCAATGATATTCCTAGAATTCTTCACCTACACCAGTGTGCAAAGACATTAAAAGCTTCACTGTCTTTTTTTATTCATTGTCTAGCTTTCACATTCTAAAAGGTGATGAAAATGTCATGGACCATTCAAATATTTGTACTTTTCATAATAACCTTAATTTTCTTGATGTTTAGTTGAAGTCACATCTTTTCACTCTGTTCTTTAGGTTTCTCTATGATGCTGTTGAGGTCATGTACATTTTCAGCTATATTTTTTGTGTCATCAGCATATTAAAGATTGTTGATATTTATCAACAAGTATGATAAGAATAAAGCTGACCATACACTGACTGAATTGATCAGTGTGTGGCCATTCTCACTCAAAAGAAGTCGACCATTCGATCAACTTCTGTTGAAGGGACATGCTGAAAAACTTTTCTGGATCAGAGGTTGCAGCCAATGATCACTGTTTTCTGACAGCTGCTTCCCAAATATAATGTCCTGGTGGGGGGGGGGGGGATTCCTCCATTCACCTTATTTTTATGTAGATAGAGGAATCAGTTTTTTTTTTTCATTCCGCCCACTGGTTGAATGAAAAAAAAAGACATCTTTGCTAATCTGAAACCACATTGCTATGACTGTAGCTCCTTGACCAGCTTAGAAGTTCTTCATACCAATTAGGACATAAGAATACAGCTGGGGAGGAAGGGGGTAGTTTAAAGCGGAGTTCCACCCTGAATTTTTTTTATCACGCTTTCCAAGTCCTTGATTAATAATGACAAACATTTGGAGTGAAAACATATTTTTTACTTACCAGAAGTGCCCTGTTGCTAGGTGGTGGCTCTAATCTGCCACTTCCGGCTCCGGTGCTCTGCATCACTTCCTCCCTCGCCTATGCTCCCGGGAAATGTGAGTAATCATTTCCCAGGAGTCAGTGGGCAGGACTGTGTGCAGAAATCGCGTTACGTCCCAACAGGAAATGATGCGATTTAAGGTGGATCTATATATCTATGTTGCCATAACGACGAGTGGGACCTTCATCCGTCACTGCCTGTTGTTATGGCAACTTAATAAACAATTGGCGCTATTGCCGCCGGGGCATCGCACATGTTCGAGATTGAGAGGTGCATGCTGGTTACCCAGCATGCACCTCTCGATTGGTTATCCAGGAGGAGGTTGAGATTGGGCTTCATATGCCAATGGCCAGAATATGATTACTATACACTAGCATATACACATATAGTTTATGTGTGTTATTAATGCAGTGTGAGGGGATGCCTGGAAAGAAAAAAAAATTGGTGGCCGGAACTCCGCTTTAAGTTTAGACACATACATACCCTTAAAGATCATTAGCATTAAAGGGAACCTGCCCTAACTGTAAACAGGTGAATAGGCAGGAGAATGGTGATGCAGGCAGAGTGTGTGTGCAAATTACCTTGGGTTCATGCCAATTCTGACTTCCAGTATGAAAATGATAGTTGGCCCTGCATCTACTTCTTACCTTTAGCCCACCTCTGGAATGGCAACCTCATTTACCAATGAAGATGGCAGTGCTAATACTGGTGGCGTGAAGGTCAGGGCCAGACTCCAACCTCTGGAACAGGAACACAGCGCTCTATCGATATAAGAAACTGCCAGCTGTTAAAACTACAGCCTGTACCAAAAAAAATATATCTATATCAAGTTTGGATTCCAGTCCAATGCATGTGTTTTAGCAGCTCTGTATTTAAACACCAGTGGGCAAATCTGACCTGGTGTGCCTGAAATGAAAATATATCTCACTAAGATGTGCTGCATTCAAAGAAATGCAAAGCATTTTAATCTTATGCAGCTACTGTATAAAACTGGACTCGTAAAGCACTACAGATTTTCTAAAGAGAGATCACAGCATTAACTGTCTCTAGACTCTCTTTAACTAAGGCTGCATTCACACCTGAGCGTTTTGTAGCCTGAAGCTATAAACCGCTAGAGGGGAAAAAAATCCATTATTCTCAATGGAGATGGTTCACATCTACACTCCAAAACGCCTGAAGCGCGAATCGGGCTGATTTGGGCGTTTTTGAACTTTTGTATTCCCATAGAAACTAATGGAAACGCTCGATTCAAGCGTCTAGCGCGACAACGAGCGTTTCTACGGGCATTTTGTCGCTTTAATCTGTTCTGTGAAATAGAACATTCACCCAGGTAGAAGATAAAAAAAATCTACAAACATAGCAACATGTGATAAAAGAGATGATAATTTTTCCTATTGGCTAAAATAAAAAACGACAAAGTTCAAAAACGTCGGACAACGCTGTATGCAAACGCGCAAATACGTGTGAATAAGCGCAACAAAACCCCCGGAAAAAACAACTGAAAACGATACGCTCAGGTGTGAATGCGGCCTTAAAGTGTGAATGGTCAGTCTGAATAGAGTGGGAGGGGGGAATAACACGATCTTCTGACTCATTTAGTCATAGGTGTGTAGCACACCTCATATAGGAGCTGCATATGAACAGTAATACCTAGGGTTGCCACCTGTCCGGGATTGCAGCCAGAAATGCTGTTGCTTAACCACTTAAGGACCGATTCCTGCACATATACGTCGGCAGAATGGCACGGCTGGGCACATGTACGTACAGGTACGTCCTGTACTAGTACCCAGCCGTGGGTCGCGGGCGCGCCCTCGCGACCCGGTCCGAAGCTCCATGACCAGGACTCGCGGACCCGATCGCCGCTGGAGTCCCGCGATCGGTCCCCGGAGCTGAAGAACGGGGAGAGCTGTGTGTAAACACGGCTTCCCCGTTGTTCACTGTGGCGGCTGCATCGATCGTGTCATCCCTTTTATAGGGGGACACAATCGATGATGTCACACCTACAGCCACAACCCCCTACAGTTGTAAACACACTTCAGGTCACACATAACCCCATTAGCGCCCCCTAGTGGTTAACTCCCAAACTGCAATTGTCATTTTCACAATGCTGTCAAAATGACAATGGTCCCAAAAATGTGTCAAAATTGTCCGAAGTGTCCGCCATAATGTCGCAGTCACAAAAAAAAATCGCTGATCGCCGCCATTAGTAATAATAAAAAAAATAATAATAAAAATGCAATAAAACTATCCCCTATTTTGTAAACGCTATAAATTTTGCGCAAACCAACCGATAAACGCTTATTGCGATTTTCTTTTACCAAAAATAGGTAGAAAAATACGTATCGACCTAAACTGAGGGAAAAAAAAAGTTTTTTTTATATATTTTTGGGGGATATTTATTATAGCAAAAAGTAAAAAATATTGCATTCTTTTCAAAGTTGTCGCTCTATTTTTGTTTATAGCGCAAAAAATAAAAAACGCAGAGGTGATCAAATACCACCAAAAGAAAGCTCTATTTGTGGGGAAAAAAAGGACGCCAATTTTGTTTGGGAGCCACGTCGCACGACCGCGCAATTGTCAGTGCCGAATCGCACAAAGGGGCAAGGTCCTTTAGCTGCATTTTGGTCCGGGTCTTAAGTGGTTAAACATCAGGACCATGTTCAAGAGGCCTTACATTTCGTGTCCCAAGTGTTCCTTCCTTTTTGTTATATTTATGATGACTTCCTTCATATTTTCCAGTCACTGATAATTTTTCTACCGTGTTACTGCAGTGAAGCATCTACCAGTTGTCTCCGCGTGCATTATTTAACAATGAATGCAACAAGGAATGTAGTCCAGCATGACTAAGAGAAAACTGGAAGCCCTAGAGCTAAATGAAAGGAAATACTTCATACAACAGATGGAAGGCTGTAGTAACCTTTTTGTATGTTTAATAATTGATATTGCCATGTAATATGTATTAGCATAGGAAGCAATGCCAAATTCAAGGTTACTGTATATACAACACTTCACACAGGGACATATTCCATAACTAGAAATGGAAAGAAAATTGAGTTGAATTAAAATGCTAATACATTTTTCATCACCCTGGGTGAACAAGACAATAAAAAAGAAGTATGGCCAAAGCTTACTTTTGCACTCCTGTGACCCAAACTCGCTGGACAGCGTTCTAAATCCTGCTATCAGCTGCATCACAAAGCCGCTCAAGGCTCTGGAAGGATCCCAACCATATCAACCCGATCGACAGTTGGTCCACGCCATTGGATGAATGAAACAGATCAAAACACAAATGCTGCGTACACACGGTCGGAATTTCCGACAACAAAACCGTGGATTTTTTTCCGACGGAATGTTGGCTCAAACTTGTCTTGCATACACACGGTCACACAAATGTTGTCGGAAATTCTGAACACCAAGAACGCGGTCACGTACAACACTACGACGAGCTGAGAAAAATGAAGTTCAATGATTCCGAGCGTGCGTCTAATTGATTCCGAGCATGCGTAGGATTTTTGTGCGTCGGAATTGGCTACAGACGATCGGAACTTTTGTTGTTGGAAAAATTGAGAACCAGCTCTCAAACATTTGTTGTCGGAAATTCCAACAGCAAATGTTCGATGGAGCATACACACGGTCGGAATATCCGACCAAAAGCTCACATCGAACATTTGATTTCGGAAATTCTGACCGTGTGTACGCGGCATTAGACATTGTATTTAGACTATGGAAGAGCTCTCTCCAGTCAGAGTACACTGATCAACATTCATAAAGCACTCTAGATTTTCTAACTACTGTACAGCCGCTGATCGACATTGCTTTTCAACATTCCCATTCGACACAAGTCAATCCAACAATAGACTTTTGTTGAATAGGGATGGATTTAAACTCAGCAGGTCTCTGCTGAACCAGCCGAATTTCGATCCCTCTATGGCCAACTTTAGACAGGAGCTGTGTTGGTGACTGGATCACATGGTGAAAAGAGAGGGAAAAAAACGCCTACAAAAAAAGAAAACAAATGCAGCCACTACATCTCAGGATTGAAAAACTGTCATATATGTTTTTTTTCTTTCTTGGGTTTAATACCGCTTACAACAAAACAAGTGATGTGTAGAAACCCTGTTCTATTCTTTTGTGACCCTAATTAAATTTACTGAATTATTGATAGCCTGTAACCAATCTGAACTGGCGTTTACCTTTTTCTTGGCTCTGCAGATCTTTCGATCTTTCCTAAAGTGGGTCAATTGCTTTTACCATCTGTCTAGAGCAGTGGTCTCCAAACAGTGGCCTCATGGCCAGATGCGTCCTTTACTTGCTTTTATAAGGCACATGGGGCATTATTCCCCCCCCATTGTCAGCAACAGTGGGGCATAATTAATGCCACTGAAAATGGGGTACTATTCTTGCCACTGATACCAATGATGTCGCACTTTACCCACCAATAATGGGACACTATTATTTCCAATAACAGGAGACTATTACTCCCACTGACACCAATGACAGGACACTATTCCTCCCACTGACACCAATGATGTGGCACTATTCCTCCCACTGACACCAATGACAGGACACTATTCCTCCCACTGACGCCAATGATGGGGCACTATTCCTCCCACTGACGCCAATGATGGGGCACTATTCCTCCTATTGATACCAACAATGTGACACTATTCCTCCCACTGACACCAATGATGGGACACTATTCCTCCCACTGACACCAATGATGGGGTACTATTCCTCCTATTGATACCAACAATGTGACACTATTCCTCCTATTGATACCAACAATGTGACACTATTCCTCCTATTGATACCAACAATGTGACACTATTCCTCCCACTGACACCATTGATGGGACACTATTCCTCCCACTGACACCAATGGTAGGGCACTATTCTCCTACTGACACCAATGATGGGGTACTATTCCTCCTATTGATACCAACAATGTGACACTATTTCTCCCACTGACACTAATGATGGGGCATTATTCCTCCCACTAACACCAATGATATGACCAGTGGCGGATAGTGCTCGATAATTTGGAGGTGGCAACCAATGCCACCCGACCCCCCCCCCCCCCTGGAGATGGACATGAATGCAGGGAACCCAACATCCCCTGTGGGAGATGGACGACCTCCTTACCTTAGAAGGCAGATTTCCTGCCTGCCCAGGATAACTCCGATCTCCCTCCCCTGTCCGAGCCGGGGAGTGGAGCCGCTGCTGAAGAGTCATTGTGGTGGCTGGTGGGTTGGTATTCCCCTTGCTTCTCTGTGCATCTCCTCCCTCCTCCTACTCCTTGGCCAATAAGATTTCTTCTCCTTTCAGCCAATTGGGAAACGGGTCTCACGACCTGCTTTCTGATTGGCAGGGAGGAGATTTAGTGTGAAAATAGCGAAATATAAATTTTCTATTGTTGCACAACCCAAGCCCACCCTTTTTTGAAGCCTAATGGAGCCTCTGGCTAACGGTGCTTAAAAAAACATCCCCCTATTGGAATCCATGCGTCTGGCGCCCTGGGTGTAGATTAGGGGCCCGGCACATGGATGGGGAGCAGTGCTGTGCACCCCTAATGGACAGGCATGCCACTGGATGGGACACTATTCCTCCCACCGACACCAATGATGGGGCACTAATCCTCCTACTGACACCAATAATGGGGCACTATTCCTCCCACTGACACCAATGATGGAAAACAATTCCTTCCACTGACACCAATGATGGGACACAACTCCTCCCACTGACACCAATGATGGGACACAATTCCTCCGACTGACACCAATGATGGGACACAATTCCTTCCACTGACACCAATGATGGGGCACTATTCCTCCCACTGACACCAATGATGGGACACAATTCCTCCCACTGACACCAATGATGGGGCAATATTCCACTGACACCAATGATGGGGCACTATTCCTTCCACTGACACCAATGATGGAACACTATTCCTCCCACTGACACCAATGATGGGGCACTATTCCTCCCCCTAATACCAATGACAGGCGCCAGGACATTTTTTATCTCCCACTGTTCCTAGTCCAGTCCAGTAAAGTTTTAAGGACAGTAAACTGGCCCTTTGTTTAGAAAGTTTGGAAACTCCTGGTCTAGAGGATTCTCTTTCCTCCTGAGCTCTGCCTGGGCTGTTTGTGTATTTAAACTGCCCCTTCTTTTGGACCTTGCTTCAGCGTGTGGCATGTGCCAGTGGGCTGAGGACCTAAAGCTAAACAAATAGGCAGGTTCTTTATTGCAGAAGAGAATTGCAATGTCTCTTTTGCAATAAAATAAATACACTGCAGTCTGCGTGTTCGTAACAGATATTCACATACATATGTAAAAATCATACAGTGGGCAATACTGCTTGCCTAACATGACAGAGGGGATCTCTTGTCTTTGTAGCTTAATCACTTGTCTACCAAGGTACAATGATAAACGTCATGCCAGTGCTAGACAAATGATTGAATCAAGCTGTCATTCCTCAGCAAGAGGGGTCTGGCTGCAGACTGGAGCTCCACTCTAGCCAGGAAACATGTGGCCTCCACTCAAATTGTTTTCTTAAAATCAAAATAGTGCCTTTATTGTGCAGTGTTTTTTTTAACAAAATCAAGTAAAACCAATAGACACAACTTGAGTATTTTTTTTTAAATCAACTTTAATGTAACAAACAACCAATAGACACGGCTCGAGTAAGTGGAGGTCACATGTTTCCTGTCTAGAGTGGAGCTCCAGTAGCTCCTGTCTGCAGCCAGATACCGTTGCATACAAGCAGTGATCAGATAGCAGTGAAGGGTTTACATTTTGTGAAAAATGTAAGGGGGCGCTAAAGGGACTTTTATTACTGTAATTCAAAGTGTTTTCTTTACAGGAACACTTAGAATTAAACTGTTTTCCCAGTTTGCAGCTCTCAGCTCAGGGAGAGCTGCTGTGACAGGGAGATCAGCGCTTCGCAAGGCACAATGATTGCTGTGCTTGGCTCCGCAGCGATCATTGTGCTGTGAGATCCCAGTTTGGGGGTGTCTGTGTGCCTCAGGTCCTGAAGCACACAGACACCCCAAGCAGGGCCGGATTCCAGACAAGGCCAACAAGGCCAGGCCTCGGGGCGGCAGTGGGTGCAGGGGCGGCATTGCAGCTGAGAGGAGAGGACACTTTTATTTAGGGAGTTCCCCATGTCATGTCGCGGATGGTGAGAGGAGAGAAAACAGTGGGAAGAGGAGGTGAGATGGTTCTCAATGTAATTTTCGGCAGCAGCACCCCCCAATGATCAATGTCATATTCGGCAGCAGCACCCCCCTGCTTCTCAGTGTCCTGCTGAAAAAGTCCACCGGCGGATAATGTCCCCCCCCTGTACTGCGCAGGTGGGGGCGGCATTGAAGGACCCGGCCTTGGGGCGGCAAAGGGAGTAAATCCGGGCCTGACCCCAAGAGTGAACCTTTTTTTTTTTTAAATTGTGTTTATTAAGTTTATGAACAATACAGCGACATAACAGAAGACAATACATACACACACAGCTCATATGCATATAACATGAATCAGCATATATGTCATCATACGTTGTAACATAGTGCTTCCTGAGACATGACCATTAACAGATAAACAGGGGGGGGGGGCTGAGGTGCCCCCCCCCCCTCAACATCGTGCTCCCTCGGCGCGCCGGCCAACCAATCAAAAACACATTATTCTCTATGCCCTCGTGGCCAAACATGTCATCTACTGCAAGTGTTCAGCCAGCAGTTTCAGCTTCAGCTAGCCAAGCTCGCCATATTTTGTCGTATTTCTGCGGGCACCCCCGATTTACGTACGTATCCCTATACAGGGGAAGGCTGGCGTTCACCAAGCCCCTCCACTGCATCAGGGAGGGGGAAGTAGGCTTCTTCCAATGCATGGCAATGTTGTTGCGTGCATAGAAAAGTAGTAGACTCACTAATGTACGTTTGGCAGAGGATTGGACTACATTCTCAACAACACCCAGGACACACACCTCCATCGCCAGTGGCAGCTGGACTGCCGCAATTTTATTAACCATTTCCAATACCTCTTCCCAATATTGCTTTATCACAGGGCACCTCCAAAAAATGTGGGAGAAGTCGCCCGGGGAGGCACTACACCTCCAACACTCGGGGGAATGCGCCGGGTTCATCTTGTGGAGTCTATGTGGGGTAAAGTACGCTCTGTGGACAATTTTAAACTGTACCAACCTGTCTCGAATGGAGACCAGAGTGCGGAAGGGAAGATCCCAAGAGTGAACCTTAGTGCAGTCCTCCTTCACTTATCTCACCCTTCCATTTTGCTTTTAAATGTCCTTTTTTCTTCTGAGAAATCCTCACTTCCTGTTCTTCTGTCTGTAACTCCACACACTAATGCGAGGCTGGTGTGGAGTGTGTCGTGCTCGCCCCCTCCCTTGGACTACCGGAGAGTCAGGACGCCCACTAACACACAGCTCCTTTCTCTATCTGCAACGTAGAGAGCGTCCTGAATCTCCTGTAGTCCAAGGGAGGGGGAGAGCACGACACTCCACACCAGGGAGAAAGCCTTGCATTACTGTGTGGAGTTACAGACAGAAGAACAGGAAGTGAGGATTTCTCAGAAGAAATAAGGACATTTAAAAGCAAAATCGAAGGATGAGGTAAGTGAAGGAGGACTGCACTAAGGTAAAGGAAGCTATTTAGGGAAAAAAATGTACCTTTACAACCCCTTTAACCCCCGATCACTGTGGTGCCATACTGGTAAACAACCAGTTGTGTTTATTGTTTGTTACTGTAGTACTACCCTCGTGGAGTTGCTGAAGTCAGGTTCTCCACTGCTGCACAGCCAGTCACACTGCATTTCCTTCTTTCATCCAGACACAGAAATCAGCCTTTGGTCTGTTTTTGTAGTTTTATTAGGGTATGATAACTTTCATAGGGTAATTTGATAATGGGATGCCCAGTATGACAACAATTCAACTTCAGGGACACTTCCTCCTATTTACAGACTCCTCTTCTTCCTTCCACCTGCACAAACGTTGTTCCTCTTTGTACGGCTTCTGCTGATTCACTCCTGAGGGAACTGACAGGCTTTTGTGAGTTCAGTGACAGCCCATTACAGGCAGGAACTCTCAGTCCCATGGCAAATCAACACTTTAGGAGTGATCAGCATATCACATTTCCATTTGCCTCCCTGTGGCCACTGATCCCAGCACCACCACGTGCAGAAAATGCTAACCCACCTGGCTGCTTCTCTCTTCCCAGTCCTCCTGACTGACAAACACATGGAGACTCCGCAGGGCAAGGTTAGAAGAAGACTTAGCACACAGCGGTCTGCAAGAGAGACCTGCTACAGCTGACAGTCTCTCCTTTTGTCTGTCCCTACACCATGCTGATCTACTCACTGTCCCTCCTTGCTCTCTCGGCTACTTCTCTGGCTTAAATTCCTCCAACTGCCTCCTGTGGTGGAGCCAGCCAGGCCAGCCTCCCAAGTTCCAGCCCGAGGGCTTATGACAGCCTCCCTTAGCACTACTTTTCTATCTTTCACCCCAACTCCCTTGCTGGCATGGCTCATATCTATCCAGGATATGTCATCCAGCCCTGGCCTCTAATAACCCTGACACAGAATCAATGGCTCAGGTTTATCCTAGAGCCAGACTATATTTTGCCTGCACTACACTTCTAGTAGCACACACTAGAGCAGGAATCGGCAACCCGTGGGCCTCACCCGGCCCGCCACTATTAATTGTCCAGCCCGACAGTGCCTGTAATTAATTCACGGGCATCCGGCCCACAGACATGTTCAACGCTGTCCTCTTCATTGGACAGCAGCAAGCAGCTGGTATCACAGGGCTGGATGAGGGTGGGAACCGCTGAAGTTAACTTTTTACATTAAACAGCAGGTGATTGGTTGCTGGGCGATCCTAGCAACCAATCACTAGCCTGCTGATGTAAAAAGTTAACTTCAGCAGTACCCACCCCCCATCCAGCCCTCTAATACCAGCCGCTCGCTGCTATGCTCTACATCTGTGTAAGGTAGGAGTGTTCTACCTACACAGTGCATGTTTTTGTGTCCGTGGGGTGCAGAGGACAGAGAACACTGTTTTGGGGGGCACAATAAACTTTCTATGGGGGGAGGGGGCAGAGGACACTATGGGAGTGATGTTTAGGGGGAACAGAGGACATTGCAATAGGGGGTGACCCCAAACCTCTCCTGGGGACAGGGATCCCATCTCCGCTGGGGACATGGATCTCATCTCCCCTGGGGACAGGGACCCCTTCTCACTTGGGTACAGGAACCCCATCTTACTTGGGGCTAAAGTCCCCTAAGGACGGGACCCCCATCTCCCCTAGGGATAGGATCCCCATTTCCAGGCCATGCTGGCTGGCAGAGCTGGCATCAGCCACCCTTGGGTGCCAGGATGGGGGAGGGGGCAGTAAAATCTGAATCCCCAGCCACATGCTGCCTATAGTGTGAACTGGCTTTGTATTAGTGGAGCACCTTAAAGAGGAGTTCCACCCAAATTTGGAACTACCTCTTAACCCACTCCTCTTCCCCTTACATGCCACATTTGGCATGTAATTTTTTTGGGGGGGGAGTGGGGGCTTCAGGAGGAGTGGGACTTCCTGTCCCACTTCCTCCTTCCGGGTAGACGATTAAGCCTAATCGCCTAGGCGATTAAGCTTAATCACCTACAGGAAGGGGCTGCTGTAGGCGATCGCCCAGGACACGTGACAGGTCCTCGGCGATCGCCTGTCCAATCAGACGGCGCCGGGCCGTGCCGCTCGCGCATGCGCAGTGCCGCTCGCGCATGCGCAGTGGGTGCCCGGCCGTGAAGCCGAAAGCTGTCACGGCCGGGTGCCCACACTGAGCATGAAGACGCCGGCCGGCGAGGGGGGGCGAGGAGCGGAGCCCCGTCCGGCGCGTTGCTGGAGCCGTGGAGCAGGTAAGTGTCGGTTTATTAAAAGCCAGCAGCTACACTTTTTGTAGCTGCTGACTTTTAATAAACTTACAAAATGGGTGGAAAACCCCTTTAAAGTGAGATAAAACTGTACTGTTATTATTACTATGTTAGGATTATTATTATTTCCATTTATTAGCAGGTGAATGCGGCCCTCCATACATACATACATTGAATCCGGCCCTTAAGTGGAAAAAGGTTGCTGACCCCTGTTTTAGAGAATGCTACATTACATTAAAGTTGATATATAAAAAAAACAAAAAATTGGAGTGGAGGTCACATGTTTCCTGTCAAGAGTGGAGCTCTGTTCGCATGTAACAGTATCTGGCTGCAGACAGGAGCTTCCGGAGCTCCAGTCTCGACAGGAAATGTGTCCTCCACTTACTCGAGTCCTGTCTATTGGTTGTTTGTTACATTAAAGTTGATAAAAAAAAAAAATACTTGAGTTGTGTCTATTGTATTTTCTCAATTTTTAATAAAATACTACACAATATAAGCACTTTTGTGGGCTTCTGGTGGTTGGGTTTCTTTCATATGCAGCTTATCGTTTCCCCGGATGATCCCCTCATTTGATAAACAAGAGGAGCTGGGAAGGAGTGTATTGAGGCTTAGATTTATTTTACCTCTGGTGAGTGCATATTTTGGTGGAGGCTCACATGCAGTCACCCTGTTTGTTATACCTGGTGAAGTGTATCGGCTGTCATTTTGCTGTTGGCTTGCATGTCTTTGGAGAGTGCATAGTTGAGCAGGATTTAAACATTGTATAGAAGCTTGAACACATGGTGGATACCTATTTTATGTCAAGGACTTATCTACACTAATAATATTGGGACTCGCATGTACTTTTGAATTTTTTATATATTTATCTTGGCATTTTTTCTTTTTATAATCTTCAGTTTGTATATCACATAGCGCTGCACTTTTGTTTTGTGTGTCTATTGTTTTGTGTGTCTATTGGATGATTGTTACATTAACCACTTGTCCACCGAGGACAAGGATTTTTGGTTGGATTTGGACCGGAAAGGATCCAGACCGATATGACGTCCTCGACTTTGTGCGGTGATATCTGAATGATGCCTGCAGCTACAGGCATCATTCAGCTATCGCCGTCTTCTGCCAGCAATTCTGTGCACGATAAGAACGATCATAGCGGCAGTTCCACCGCTTGATCGTTCTTATAGGCAGCGGGAGGGACTCTATGCCCGTCGGAGTACCCGTAAGTAAACAAAGCCGCAATCGCTGCTGTCGGAATGAGATCGGTATAAAAAAAAAAATCACGATCTCATGCTTTTAAGCCTGGAGGAGAGATGTGGGGTCTTATTGACCCCACATCTCTCCATAAAGAGGACCTGTCACAGTGATTCCTATTACAAGGGATGTTTACATTCCTTGTAATAGGAATAAAAGTGATTACAAAAAGTGTAAAAAATAAAATAAAAATTAAAACGCCCCTGTCCCCGGTAGCTCGCTCTCAGAAGCGAACACGCATGTAAGTCCCGCCATTTATTGCCGTTCAAACCCCCACATGTGAGGTATCGTTGCGTGGGTTAGAGCTTGTGCAACAATTCTAGCACTAGACCTCCTCTGTAACTCGAAAACAGTGACCTGTAAAAAAATTTCAAGCGGGGGTTCACCCTAAAAACAAATTTCTAACATTACATCCAGCTCACTACCGACATTGTCAGTATGCCAATTTTCTTTTTTTTGCTGTACATACCTTGTAAAGCTATTTTCTTAGCCGGCTTCCGGGTAGTGTCTTCCGTGGGAGTGGGCGTTCCTATGCAGCAGTTAGTGATTGGCATGATGACAAACACTACCCCCCCCCCCCCCCCTCACATAAGGAGCGTCACAAGTTGCCGAAAGAAGTCAAACGTCGGTGCGCAGGCGCCGTATAGCGCCGACTCGACGTTCGGCTTCTTTCGCCAACTCGTGACGCTCCTTATGCGACGGGGGGGGGGGGGGGTTAGTGTTTGTCATCATGTCAATCACTAACTGCGGCATAGGAACACCCACTCCCGCGGGATTTACTACCCGGAAGCCGGCTAAGAAAATAGCTTTACAAGGTATGTACAAAAAAAAAAAAAAAAAATGGCATACTGACAATGTCGGTAGTGAGCTGGATGTAATGTTAGAATTTTTTTTTAGGGTGAACCCCCACTTTAAAGCGTCGCCAATGGAGATTTTGAAGTATCGTTTGGCGCCATTCCATGAGTGTGCAGAATTTTAAAGCGTGACATGTTAGGTATCTATTTACTCGGTGTAACATCATCTTTCACATTATACAAAAAAATTGGGCTAACTTTACGGTTTTGTTATTTTTTAATTCATGAAACCGTTTTTTTTCACAAAAAAGGTGTTTGAAAAATGATTGTGCAAATACCGTGCGAGAAAAAAAGTTGCAATGACCACCATTTTATTCCCTAGGCTGTCTGCTAAAAAACAAATATATATATATATATATATATATATATATATATATATATATATGTCTGGGGGTTCTGATTAATTTTCTAGCAAAAAAATTGTGATTTTTACATGAAGGAGAGAAGTGCCAGAATTGGCCCGGTTAAGTGGTTAAAGTTGATTAACGATTTTCTTCAGATTTTTGTGTAGTGCCTTGCTCCCAATGACCGGGGCCCTATTCTAAATTTAGAGCGTGTCTGAGCCAATAGTGGGCTTAGACTTTGTTTAATTTCATTAAATTAGCCTCTGTTATGGCTATGGTTGTGTTTGATAGGATTTCCCACTGTTGCCTGTAGGTGGCGTTACCACCTCAGACCAATGTTGGAACACAAGCAAACCCTTTTCGGCAGCAGCCCAGTGGCAGTGGTTCCCTGCTTTGCATCCTGGGAAGGGGTACTTAAGGGGCAGACGCCGTTTTTCAGGGTCCTTCGTCTTGTGGCCCTCCTGGCATGAGGTATGTGTGTGTGATTCCAGCCCTGGGACCACATTGGTCCGAGGCTGCATCTCTATTGAGTAGGCCCAGCTATGCTAGCTGGGGCCTATGATTCAAAAGGGGATCCCAAGCTGTCCATCCAAGTGAGGGAAGCGCTTAACGAAGGAAACTGGGGGAGTACCTGCCCTGGAGGGGCAGGTACTTAGTGTTAAAATGTATAAACAATAAAAAGAAATTAAAGCACCCCTGTTACCCCTGCAAACAACCCATATAAAAAGTGCAGTGTAGGACGAGCAATGATATGTTGCGCCATGTGAGGTATCGTCATGGTTCATGGTTCACTCTAAAGCTATAGCTTCCTCCGAGGACTCCTTCCCACCTGGAAAAAAAAACGTGGGCCGGTGTCTGTTGTGAAGTGGTGGCGCTTTGGGTTGTTACCATACAAAACATTGTACACCTTTTGTAATTTTTTTATTTTATTTGTAACTCCATTCAGTGCTGGGTCACACGCATACCGTGCACTGCGATTCTTACAGCCCCTTCATGGAACGTGGAAAAAGTAATGCAAGCATTCATTTTAAAAACGTACTGCATAGTACTGTGGTGCCATGCAGTCACGTGTTTGAGCTGCATGCAGATGGCAAGGCCTGTTGCGCTGTGAGAAATGCGCACGGAACACACCTTTCCTGCACCACCTTTAGGCTGCAATCACCTGCGTGTTTCATAAATGCGCAACAAAACACAAAAAAATTCCTGCATTTTGCCATGGGTTTCAGAAACATGCTGCAATCGCAGGTCTCGCTTATGGTGCTGTTAATGGCGCCCCAAGTGCAGGTAGCAGATGTAAGTTTTGCAGCGCTCTAAAATGTACACTGAAAAACAGCCTGACGTTTCACAACCAAAAAAGTTCTGGAGTTACTTTGGGGCATTTGTCGCATGCTGGGCAGCCCATTCAAATGAATAGGCTTCCCCTAGGCGCAACGCATGTTAACCACTTAAGGACCGCCTAACGCCGATATACGCCGGCAGAATGGCACGGATGGGCACAAGCACGTACCTGTACGTCCTCTTTAAGTGCACAGCCGTGGGTCGCGGGCGCGCGCCTGCGACCCGGTCCGAAGCTCCGCGGCCGCGGGACCCGATCGCCGCCGGAGTCCCGTGATCGGTCACAAGAGCTGAAGAACAGGGAGAGGTGAGTGTAAACACAACTTCCCCGTTCTTCACAGTGGCAGTGTCACTGATCGTCTGTTCCTTATATAGGGAAAGACGATCAGTGACGTCACAAGTCCAGCCCCGCCCCCCTACAGTTAGAAACACACATGAGGTCACACTTAACCCCTAAAGCGCCCCCTAGTGGTTAACTCCTAAACTGCAACTGTCATTTTCACAATAATTAATGCATTTTTATAGCACTTTTTGCTGTGAAAATGACAATGGTCCCAAAACTGTGTCAAAATTGTCCGATGTGTCCGCCATAATGTTGCAGTCATGAAAAAAAATTGCTGATCGCCGCCATTAGTAGTAAAAAAAAAAAAATTATTAATAAAAATGCCATAAAACTATCCCCTATTTTGTAAACGCTATAAATTTTGCAAAAACCAATCATTAAACGCTTATTGCGATTTTTTTTACCAAAAATAGGTAGTGGAATACGTATCGGCCTAAACTGAGGAAAAAAAACGTTTTTCTATATCTTTTTTGTGGATATTTATTATAGCAAAAAGTTAAAAATATTGCATTTTTTTCCCACCTGATCAATCCTGCCCAGGAAGCCATCACTGCACACCACCAGTAATGAGCAGCCTAGTCACGGCGTGTGTGTGTGTGCACGCGCAGCTGTGGGCTTCGCTGCCTATGATTGGTAGTCTGCAGTGATGGCTTCCTTGTGGGATTGCTCAGGTGGGTTGGGACTAGAATCCAAACACACCTGAGCCCATCCCTAATTCTGGGTTTGCGGACTCTGGCTGTGAGTGGCCGAGCTGTGATGACATCACTCCCACGCATGCGTGCAGGAGTGGCCATTCATGGCAAAGGACTCTGCCGTTGCTTTAGAGTGCATGTGTCGGTGACGTCCCTGCAGCTGCATCAAAAGTAAATATCTCCTAAACGGTGCACATTTAGGCGATATTTACTGTACCTATACTCCTATTTTAAGACCCTTTCACACTGGGGCCGCCCGTATGTTTGCGCTAAGGCCACTTTCACACTGAGGCGTTTTACAGGCGCTTTTGTGCTAAAAATAGCGCCTTTAAACTGCCTCTTCTGCAGCTCCAGTGTGCACTTGGAGGACGGGAAAAAAAGAGAGTAAAGATTTAATTTTAAAAAATCTGGTCACCTTATGAAAACTGCCTCAGTGTGACAACAATAGACTGTGACACAAGGAACATTTTAAACAATTGTTTTCGCCTGGAGCCTGTATTAATATATCCAGATCCATAGTGATTGGGCCCTCCAACTTCCTTCTACATTCCACACGCTTCTGAAGGGTGACTTTACAGCACACCTCCAGCTTTCCCGGCCACCGATTGGCCCTCTGTTCAACAACACGTGTGAGTGGTTCTCTACCTGCGGCTGTTCTCAACACAGCGCTGTCATTCGTCCACTTTTTCCCTGCCGCTTCCCTATTGGTGAATCAGGACCTATGATTCTATTGGACTAAGAAGGTCCTTCGTCCGTTCTGGTTGACAGTCGTGTTCTGCTGATTTGCTGATTGGTCCGTGAGAGGAGGAGTTGTCATGGCTGCCATCCGCGGTGTGTCTCGGCTCCTGGCTGGGCTCCGTGTCCAGCGGACACCGGGCCGCCTCTATTCCATCACTAACCTGTCTGTACCGGAGAGGATAGAGAGGAAGAGGAACGAGGCGCTGCAGGGCGGCGGGAAGGCGAGGATTGAGGCCCAGCACAAGAGGGTGAGGAGGGACGGCAGAGGACATTACAGGGACAGGCACATACATATCCATGTATTATGGCATGGACTCACTGCCTGCGGGGGAACCTCACAACAGAACCTTCTTAAAGTGTACAAATACACACACTACTTACTTTAAGTGTGTGTATGTTTATATATAAAATATACAAACTTTGTTTCTGTTTCAAATAGAGCAGGAAAGGGTTAATACCCCTCCAATATATATTTTTTTTTTAATGAATGAATTAATTTATTTTTTACAAAAAAGATAAAAAAAAAAAAACATACATGGCTGTGGTAAAGGCAATAAGCACAGACCTAGAGAAAATAAATTAGACCACGTTTGTGCAATAAGATAATAATTATCAACGGGACAATCCCAAAAAAGAGTCACTCCATCTCCAATGAGTTTAGAAAACGCCCCTTCTGTTTATTTAAATTTGTTGCTTGTGTCCCCTTAAAGGGACCCCCCCACTTCCTGTCCTGGAGACACACCAGGAAGTGAGAGGTAATCCTCCCAATGTCAGCAGATTTCCCCTGTTAGTTGGCACTGGAACAAAGATTTCCCCTCCCTTCCTGCTCTGGTGGCAATCCAAAGGAACCATTCACACCCGTGTACTAAGGGCCAGTTCACACCACATGCAGTCAGCCCAGTGCATCAAAAACGCATGGATAGTAGGTTATATGGTTTTCAATGGCATGTTCACACCAGTGCAGTCAGTTCCAGGGCCTTCCAGAAAAAAAGAAAGTAGAACATTTTTCCTCCACTAGAACGCTGTAAAACACATAAAAAATGCACTGTAACACACATGTCCTTATTTAACCACTTCCATACAGGGCACTTACGCACCTTCCCGCCCAGGCCAATTTGCGCGGTCACGCTACACTGTACCCAAACAAAGTTGGCGTCCTTTTTTTGCCCACAAATAGAGCTTTCTTTTGGTGGTATTAGAACACCTCTGCGATTATTTTTTTTTTTTTGCGCAACAACTAAAAAAAGACTGAAAATTATGAAAAAAAATTACGTTTTTATTTTTTTCTGTTAATTTTTTTGTAAATAAGTAAGTTTTCTCTTTCATTTACGGGCACTGATATGGCGGCACTGATGGGCACCGATGAGATGGCACTGATGGACATCGATGAGGTAGTACTGACGGGCACAGATGAAGTGGCACTGATTGGCGGCGCTGGTATGCGGCACTGATGGGCACTCATGGGCGGCACTGATGGGCACTCATGGGCGGCACTGATGGGCACTCATGGGCGGCACTGATGGGCACTCATGGGCGGCACTGATGGGCACTCATAGGAGGCACAGATGGGCACTCATGGGCGGCACTTATGGGTGGCACAGATGGGCACTGGGCATGGATGGGCATTGTGGGGTGGCACTGATGGACACTGTGGGGTGGCACTGATGGACACTGTGGGGTGGCACTGATGGACACTGTGGGGTGGCACTGATTTACCCATGTGTGCCAATCAGTGCCCATTTGTGGGCACTGATTGGCATCTTTTTTTTTTTTTTTTTTTTTTTTTTACCCAGACTTTTTTTTTTTTTTTTTTTTTTTTTTGCCCAGACTTTTTTTTTTTTGTCCCTTTTTTTTTTTTTTTGCCCTTCCCTGGTCCAGGGTGGGCTTCCCTGGTGGTCCAGTGTGGCGATCCGAGGGGGGGGCTGCGCTGATAAACAATCAGCGCAAACCCCCCCTGTCAGGAGAGCCGCCGATCGGCTCTCCTCTACTCGCGTCTGTCAGACGCGAGTGAGGAAGAGCCATGGACGTCTCTTCCTGTTTACATCGTCATCAGCCGTGGTTGGACACGGCTGATCACGTGGTAAAGAGTCTCCGTGAGAGACTCTTTACCGAGATCGGTGTTGCGGGGTGTCAGACTGACACCCTGCAACAACGATCGCCGCGATGCGCGCCCCCGAATCCTGCAGGACTTCATATGACGTCCAGTCAGGATTCTACAACCACTTTGCCGCCGTCAATATGTCATTGGCGGGCGGCAAGTGGTTAAAGAACTGCAGTCTGCTCACATGATTTGGAATAAAAAACACCTTTGCCATTCTGAAGCTTCCCTCCAACCACTTATATTATTTTATATATACTGGGAGTCTGTACTTGCCAAATATGCTGCAGAAATCTCCCTCCACGGAGTCTGGTAGGTAAGTGGTTACCTACCGGGCACTTTTACCCCCAGACTCAGTGGAGGGACCCAGCACCCGATCACACAGCCGCTTGCCCTCCTTGGTGGCCCCTCATTATAAAGGCCACATAAGCATTCGGATTACAAAGTGGAGCTCTTCAATCTCCATACATGCGTGTCGGGGACAGCAGGCGGAAATGCAGGTGTAGCAACCCCCCGATCACCTTCCTTTTGGAAATGCTCCACCACAGTCACTGCAAGTTACTCCATTCCATGTGGATATAAAAGGATGGACCTTGTGGTGCACAAATGTTGTTTATTGCAAGTAAAAAGAGATAAACTTGCATGCGCCAAGATAAAAGCTTCCAGCTATCCCCACCAGCAAGATGGCCACCGAGTGCATTTTTGGTGCAAATTGCGTTTTTACCTGTTCATTGTAAGTAGGGCCGTAACAACTAATCGATTATGAAACTATTTTCATAATCGATTAATTGGCCAGTTGATTAGTTGGCCTACATATAGAATGCATTATTTGTTTACATATCAGGAAATGCAGTGCAGCACAAGTACAGCTCAGTACACCATCCATACATGTCACTAAGTGCCTGAGAATTTGTGAAAGTGTGAGGAGCAATGCCTCATGGGACATGTAGTCCTGGCCAGGAAGTGAGTGGTTCTAAAGGCAGAAGTTTTTTTATAGCGGACGCTCTATACTATACTTTGCAGCTTGCTATTGAGGCATTCTGAAGGCACGAGGAGCCAGAAGTGGAGGATCTGGGCTGCTCTGTGCAAAACCATTACACAGAGCAGGTAAGTATAACAAGTTTGTTTAAAAAAAAAAAAAACACTTTAAAGACTCTGTGCAGGGAAGATCAGCATCTGAACCAAGAGAATGTGGAGGTAATAGAAGGCATTACAATTACTGTAGTTGGTTATTTTATATTTACCACTGCATATGGATATTAAAGAAAAAATTGCCTATTTTTTTTTTTTTTACATATTGACTAAATTGTACACCACACTTTTTTTTTTTACGTTTATCCGATTAATCAAAACAATAATCGGCCAACTAATCGATTCTGAAAATAATCGTTAGTTGCAGCCCTAATTGTAAGCACCCCTGGCAGTTGTAAATGGTTTGTCTCAACCCACTAACTGCTACATCTGCACGGCAGCTTGTTATGCTGAAAAACAGACTTGCAGTCTGGATCATCAGGTGAAAATAGAGTGCCTAAAAAAAGAAAAAACATAGCCTTCACATCCAAGAACTGGTAAGCTGCAATATACTGTATATACTCGAGTATAAGCCGAGGACCTAATTTTACCACAAAAAATAAATAAAAATGGGAAAACATATTGACTCGAGTATAAGCCGAGGATGAGAATGCTGCAGCTACTGTAAGCGGAAATAAGGATCAACAATGTCCATTTTCAGCCTGAACTCACTGTGCCCATTGCAGAATCCAATCTGTGTACCCGAGTCTGTGACATAGACAGCGGCCATGCAGTTTAAAAAAAATCGCGCTCCTCCTTGTGCTGTCACGATTGCCCTCTAGTCTATCACGAATTAGAGGGCGATCGTGATAGGCAGAACACTGAACACAGTGTTTCCTGGGAAACCAAGTGTTCCGCCTATCACGGAACAGCACAAGGAGGAGCGTGATTTTTATTTATTTTTTTAAAACTGCACGGCCGCCGTCTATGTCACAGACTCGGGTACAAAGATCAGATTCTGCAACGGGCAAGGTACTGACTCGAGTATAAGCCGAGGGGGTAATTTTCAGCTTATACTCGAGTATATACGGTAATAAGTGTTTGGGTTTAATACCACTTTAAGTTTTGGATTGCGTAGGGAGTGGTTTGAACCCTTGTCATTATTTGTCATCTGTGCCCTTTTTGGGAGATTTCTCTTCGGTTGAGAAACGTCCCCTATCTGGACCATTTTGTAGTAGTGATTAATAATGAGCCTGAAATGCTACAAAATGTGTAAATTGGCAAGTGTCTGATTTCCCTAATTGCCTTTATGGGAAACCCCTGAACTCTGTCATTTACATACGTTTGGCCACATAGGGGTTTATTTACTAAGACTGGAGCACTCCGAATCTGGTGCAGCTGTGCATAGTAGCCAATTGGCTTCTAAATTCAGTTTGTTCAGTTAAGCTTTGGCAATAAAACCTGGAAGCTGATTGGTTTATGTGCAGAACTGCAACAGATTTTGCACTGTAAAGTTTTAGTAAATAACCCCCATGTGTTTAGTTATGATTTTCAGAGGACAGTCTGCCTAATGGAGAGCTTTGTAGGCCAGTGATGGCGGGCGTCGTAGGCCAGTGATGGCGGGCGTCGTAGGCCAGTGATGGCGGGCGTCGTAGGCCAGTGATGGCGGGCGTCGTAGGCCAGTGATGGCGGGCGTCGTAGGCCAGTGATGGCGGGCGTCGTAGGCCAGTGATGGCGGGCGTCGTAGGCCAGTGATGGCGGGCGTCGTAGGCCAGTGATGGCGGGCGTCGTAGGCCAGTGATGGCGGGCGTCGTAGGCCAGTGATGGCGAACTTTGGCACCCCAGATGTTTTGATATGTTTTGGAACTACATTTCCCATGATGCTCCTGCACTCTGCAGTGTCGATGAACATCATGGGAAATGTAGTTCCAAAACATCTGTGGTGCCAAGGTTCCCCATCACTGTTGTAGACCTTTCATTTCTAAAGTAAACTGAGTTATGGTACCTTTTTTAGATCTAGAACCATGGTGGAATATAGTGGGATTGCCTTCATCCCAATATTGAATATAGAAACAGTATATCATCCAAGGGACTATTTGTTGGCACCACAGACAAAGTGAACTCCAAAACGTGATTATATACAAATAAATCGTGTGTTTTTTTTTATTTTTTTCATTTTTTTTATTTTTACAAAAACAGAAATATTAGATGTATGCGAATAGGTTAAAAGCGGCTGATACAATGTAAAATAAACCTGGTGATGGAACATGACTTGGTTAATAAATACAAACTACAGAGACCTCATTTTAACCTATTCATGTATTTATTATATTTTGCTGTTTTTGTAATAGTTATGATGACTTGTGTCCTGTATTGCAGGGAAAGCTGACGGCCCGGGAGAGGATTAGTCTGTTGCTGGATCCTGGCAGTTTTGCCGAGTATGACATGTTTGTGGAACACCGATGTGCAGATTTCGGAATGCAAGAGGACAAAAACAAGGTGCGTTTTCTCCTTTCTCTGCTATATGATATCGATTCCTATTGGTCGAAGTAATACATTTGTGTTTTGGTGCACTCTAATGTGTGAGTTTGATTTGTATCATTATAGTCAGTGCCAATATAAGATGAGATCAGTGCCTTTTTACCTGCTCCATAAAAGTGAAAACGGGCCCCAGGATTTAAAAGTGGAGCATTTTCTCACTCCAGATTTACATTTTTTGTTCCTTTTTATTGGATTTAACCATTTGCAAAGTGTATACGGATTAGTGGTGGGTTTACAGAGATGGGAACGGTTAATTGGCTCTTATCCTGTGTATATCCATGACTTGTCTCTCAAGGGATTTTTGTTGTGATAACATTTATTCCTATTGCAAGGAATGTAAACCTTGTAATAGTAATAAGGGATGACAGGTTCTCTTTATAGAGAGATGTGGGTGTGCTTTTTGAAAGCAAAAGATCCCCAGAAAAAAAAAAAAATAGGGGGAAAAAAATTGTTTACTTCCACTCTAGACCAAAAGTGACGTAGTTCCTGTCCTCCTAGATCATAGACGATCTGGTCTCTGTTCACCTCTATGGCCATCCTCGCGAACCGCCGGATTGTTTACCGGGAGGGGTAACCCTTCCCGCTGCTTCGGAAAGTGATCCAGCAGCTAATTAGTCGTTCGGACTATTTTCATGACAAATTATCGCGGACTGAAAAAAAACAGAAAAAACCGGGGGTTATGGCTGATCGCTTACCACTTCAAATGCCCAAACCACTTCAAATCCGCAGTGTGTATATGCAGTTGTGCTCAAAAATTTGCATACCCTGGCCGAAATTGTGAAATTTGGGCATTTATATTGAAAATATGACTGATCATGACAAAAAAACTGTCTTTTATTCAAGGATAGTGATCACATGAAGCCATTTATTAAGTTTTTGGCTCCTTTTAAAATCATAATGATAACATGGCCCTCATCAAAAGTTTACATACCCTGGAATGTTTGGCCTTGGTACAGACACAGAAGGTGACACACACAGGTTAAAATGGCAATTAATTTCCCACATTTGTGGCTTTTTAAATCGCAGTTGTATAAATATTCGATTAATTTGTTAGCTCCCACATGGATGCACTAAGCAGGCTAGATGCTAAGCCATGGGGAGCAGAAAAGAACAATCAAAAGACCTGTGTAATAAGGTAATGAAACTTTACAAAGATGAAAAAGGTTATAAAAAAGATATCCAAAGCCTTGAATATGCCGGTCAGTACTGTTCAATTATTAAGATTTGGGGATCTCTTGATGCCAAGGTCAGGTAGACCAAGAAGTATTTCAGCCACAACTGCCACAGGAATTGTTCGGGATACAAAGAAAAACCCACAGGTAACCTCAGGAGAAATACAGGCTGCTCTGGAAAAAGATGGTGTTGCTGTTTTTTAACCACTTGCTTACTGGGCACATATACCCCCCTCCCGCCCAGGTGAAATTTCAGCTTCCGGCACTGCATCGCTTTAACTGACAATTGCGCAGTCATGCGATGTGGCTCCCAAACAAATTTCACATCCTTTTTTCCCCACAAATAGAGCTTTCTTTTGGTGGTATTTGATCACCTCTGCGGTTTTTATTTTTTGCGCTATAAACAAAAAAAAGCTTAAATTTTGAAGAAAAAAATCTATTTTTTACTTGTTGCTATAATAGCCAAATAAAAAATAAATACAAAATTCTCAGTCTAGGCTGATACGTATTCTTCTACATATTTTTGGTAAAAAAAAAAAAAATCGCAATAAGTGAATGGTTTGCGCAAAAGTTATAGCGCCTACAAAATAGGGGACAGAATTATTATTTTGTATTTTTTTACTAGTAATGGCGGCGATCTGCGATTTTTATCGGCACTGCGACATTATGGCGGACACACCAGACATTTTTGGCACCATTCACATTTATACTGCGATCAGTGCTATAAATATGCACTAATTACTGTATAAATGTGACTGGCATTGAAGGGCTTAACACTAGGGGGTGAGGAAGGGATTAAATGTGTTCCCTGCATAGTGTTTCTAACTGTGGGGGAAGGGGACTGACTGGGGGAGGTGACCGATCTGTGTCCCTATGTACAAGGGACACAGATCGGTCTCCTCTCTCCCTGACAGGACGTGGATCTGTGTGTTTACACACACAGATCCACGTCCTTGTCTGTGTAACCACCGATCGCGGGTGCCTGATGGACATCGCGGCCGCCAGGCCCGCGCATCGGCATCTCAGTGATGCGACGGGCACTCGCGCGCCCCCCAGTGGCTGGAGGCCGTATATAGATGGCCTCCCGGAAATTTAGATCCACCCTGCGGCCGTATAAAGTCGTACGGCCATCAGGAAGTGGTTAAGGAGCACAATACGTTTTATCTTTGAACAAAAAAGAGCTGCTTGATCAAGTTGCCAGAAAGAAAGCTGTACTACACATGTTCCACAAAAAATCCTGGTTACAATATGCCCAACACCACCTGGTCATGCATCATTGGCTTTTTTTGTGGCATTGACGCAGTAAAGGCTTCCTTCTGGTAGTTCAACCATGCAGCTCTTTTTTGTTCAAGTATCTTTGAATTGTGCTCCTTAAAAAACAACCACACCATCTTTTTGGAGAGCAGCCTGCATTTCTCCTGTGGTTACCTGTGGGGTTTTCTTTGTATCCTGAGCACTTTTTCCGTCAGTTGTGGCTGCAATCTTTCTTGGTCTACCTGACCTTGGCTTAGTATCAAAAGAGCCACAAATTTTCCACTTCCTAATAAGGGATTAAACAGTACTGACCGGCATATTCAAGGCTTTGGGTATCTTTTTATATCCTTTTCCATCTTTATAAAGTTCCATTACTTTGTTACGGAGGTCCTTTTTGACTGTTCTTTTCTACCTGCTCGTGTCTAGCCTGCTTAGGGCATCCCAAGTGAGAGTTAACAAACTCATTGACTATTTATACACAGACACTAATTGTGATTTAAAAAGCCACAAATGTGAGAAATTAACCTTTTTTTTTTTTTTTTTTTTATTTTAACCTGAGTGTCTGTGTGTGTCACCTTCTGTGTCTGTACCAATACCAAACATTCCAGGGTATGTAAACTTTTTATCAGGGCCATTTGGGTGATTTATGTTATTATGATTTAAAAAGGATCCAAAAAACTATGTGATAATAAATGGCTTCATGTGATCACTATCCTTAAATAAAAGACAACAGTTTTTTTGACATGATCAGTCATATTTTCAATATAAATGCCAAAATGTCACAATTTCAGCCAGGGTATGCAAACTTTTGAGCACAAGTGTATGTATATATGTATGTGTTGTGGTTAAGCTAATGTAGTATTGTTTCTGACCACTAGATGGGGGAGCTCACAATAGAATCTGCACACTAATAGTAAAGCCGTGTTAGTGGATTGCCTACTGCCTCAATCCTCTGTTTTATCTATTCATGTCTTTGCAAGAGATGCAGCACTTTAGCAGACCTTATTGGGTTGGAAACTATACTATATTAATCTGAGAGAGAGATCCTATATTATCACGTTCTTATTTATGAGGATTATAAGTTAGCCATTGCTAAGTATAAATGCTTTCTCTCATTTTGCAATGTCACACCTGTTTTATTATAAAACTCATGGCACACAACTTTTATAGCACTTGTGTGAACTCTACGATACTTGGCATTACATAAATCCTAGTCGATTACACAAACAAACCCTTTTTTTTCCACTTTATGTTCAGGGGCCACTTTACCAGGTAAGACGAGCCCACAGATTCTCTTTAAATAGCAATGTATTGACTTCAATAATCAATTAAATTCAACCAAAAATCATGTAATGCTATTCAGTTACGTTGCAACCGTGGCACATGCAAGAAAGTTTCTCAGTTTAGCTTGGGTAAAGTATAGGCTGTCATTACCAACAGAAAATGCTAGCTTTCTGGCTGTCTCCAGCTTCAATACTTTTTAAATCTCTGACCTGCAGCAAGCTAAATCGGTATGTTTAATTTGCTTACTTTTTTTTAAAATCTGTGATTTGGGAAGCATTGAAACCGTCGGCATAAGAGCCAAGTTACCAGCATATTCATAGGAAAGTGAGTTACTTTTTTTTTTCTAAAGGTAGTTTTATTAATTTTTTTGAAAAAGAAACCAATGGGAAAAACATGTACATATATAGAAGCTATATAGATACCACATATGCTGCAATTTATTGGTACACTCATAAAATTCACCCAGGGATCCTCAGTAGTGCACATAGAGTAAATAAGACCAGAAATCAAACATTAACCCATTGGTGACTTGACCTTCTTACTCAGAAATACATAAATGATCAGCTTGCACAAGTGAGGGGACCTCCCAAAAAGAGCAGAGTACATACAAAGATTAAACAAGGCCCATTAAATAGACAACTTATTAGAGTGCCTCAATGAGCCCCAAGGCTCATATAAAAATAATGCCACTCAGACTTCAATATCACCGGACACAGTATTCACACAACTTGACCACAATTTATCAAATTTCTTAGGCAACCCCTTGTGAGGCAAGTCGATTTGTACAATGGCAGGGCTTTATTGACCAACTCGATCCAGGCCCCCAAAAGAGGAGGGTCTGGGTTCTCCAACTGCAAAAAGATAGATTTTTTTTTTTTTTTTTTTAGTGTGTTAAAAAAAAAAAAAAAGTCGAAGTAGAGATTGTTGGGATGTTCTGAGCTCCTCTTCTAGATTACCCATACAAATTGGGCAGGTGTACAGATGTTAGGAAGAGCCAGCTTCTCCTCAATAAATGTACACTTTTCTTTCCAAAAATGGGCAATCCCAGATCAGCATGACATCTCTGACAGTCAGGAGAATAGTCTATGGGGCGTGTAGTAGATCCTATGTAAATTTTAGTTGGATTAATTTATCTCCTGCAGCAATAACCTCATTAAATTAGGACTCCACCTACTCCTCTTCCCAGACCTCCTCCTACAGATTCTGTACATCCGACCTCCATTGCAATTTAATTTTTATCCATCCATGGAGAAGAATCGGACAAAAGGAGAGAATAGTATCTAGAGATTAGTTTCGTATGATCTCCATTTATTAGCCCTTTCTCCAAGCTTGAGGGATATAGATGAGCTGCCCTTAAGCCAATCTGTGCTGCCCCCGCATGTCTAAGTTGCATTTAAGAGAACAAATATTTGGATGGGACCCCCAATTCAGCCTGAAAAACAGAGTTTTTTAAACTCTCTTTTGGAGAGTAACTGATGAGCATATTTTAAGGTCGAACTTTGTCCAGCGTTGGACTGCAGATAGTTTATACAGTTTTTCCAAAACTCGGGTTATACCACAAAGAGGCATTAGGGGATTTACTTAGAGATGTTCCATGCAGCCTGGTAGGTTGGTATATTTTGTATTTTTGTATTAGAATTTAAGGATTGCTGCAGTTGGGTATGGGCCATTTCTGTATAATTAATGATCTAAAGTCAATGACTTAAGTTCTGTGTGTGCTGCTAGAACCGGATTCCAGAGAGCTATTTACACAGTGGGTGCAGTGGAAGGGTCTTCTGATATCTTTGGGGTGCAGCTTCCTCTCTCCATCTTTGGATGTGATCTTCATTTTAGCATTTTTTTTTCCCCCCACAACTGTTAGCATCCTGAAAATTAAGCCACATACTGCTGATATCCTTAAAACCGCTTCATAAAAAAATAGTTGGCACTGATCTATCTGTTAGGACAAGGATTTGCATGTTCCCTGATTAAAAAGAGGGCTGGGATTAAAGAGAGGGAAATTAAGGACAAGCAAACAATTTACTATTTGTATCCTGACATCTTTTGTTTTACTCTTAGGCTCACAATGCAGTGCTTCTAAAACATACTATGCGTTAAAATTGAAGTGGATAGTGCATTTTAAATGCATTGCATTTTGGTGAGAATAGATGGTTATTAAAGATGCTGTCAGGTACCAGTTCCTTAACTTTCGGTTATTCATTGGTTGTCCAGGATGCTGGCGGGGGGTTGTTGGAAGACGGAACCCACCGGCGTCCTTACAAACTAGGGATAATGCCTCCCCCCTCAGTGGCCAGCATGCTCCAGCTCCTCTTGTGTAGGAGCAATGCTACCACCGGAGCGAGGAGGCGGAGAAACAGGACAGCCGGGAGCATCAGATGAGGGGGGCATCCGAACGGGAGTAGCTGGAAGGCTAATAAAGATGGCAGAACTCCCGTGCTCTCCCCCCCCCCCCCGCCCCTTAATGTAGTGGTGCATGTTTTTACCTATACACTGACTTTTTTTTATTTTTAGGAAGCCAGCATGTGCCACCTGCTTAACATTTAGCTATTCACCAGTGTCTACCCCCTTATCAACCAGATTAGTGACCCCAAAAACGCACCTAAACATCACCCTGGGATGAATTTTTGGTGTGTTTCCCATTGACTTCAAAGGAAGGTTCATCTTTGGTGCACTTTTTAAAAGTGCGTCCTAGATGCAGCATGCAAACGCAGAGCAGCAATGTAAAAAAAAGTCTCATTGGATTTAAAAGGAAATCATTTTCATACGCCTTTGTCCTGCTGTAAATGTGCATTCTAGTGTGGCAAAAGCACCCAGAGGGAAAGGGGTCTTAGATTATCCAACTATGTAATCATTCTTCCAACTTTTCTGTTGATTATGCACATAAACTTCATATGTGTCCAGTATTTATATATTCGTTTAGTCATCTACAATTGCATGGCACATCTGTCTGGGCAAGAGTTTTTTTCTGTTTCGATATGTTTCTTGGAAAACTTTTAATACACCAAATCAAACAAACTGTGATATCAGACATAACAAGAGGCCCACAACACAGGTGGAATGTATCTAAATACAAGTGACAAATTACAAAAAGTGAATATATCAAGGTAGGGACGCCAAGACATCAAAATTTACCAAGGATCAAAAGTAGAAGAATATCATCTCAGCGTAGCACAGTCTCACTCTGTCAGAGCATATAAAAGCTGTACGTTGGAGACTCAAAATTCATAGTATCTCAACTTTTCCTCAACCTACTGGCCAGCTGACGTAGGTCGTGGGTACACAAGATGCCCTAGATCAGTGATGGCGAACCTTGGCACCCCAGATGTTTTGGAACTACATTTCCCATAATGCTCATGCACTCTTGAGTGTAGCTGAGCATCAAGGGAAATGTAGTTCCAAAACATCTGGGGTGCCAAGGTTCGCCATCACTGCCCTAGATAATGGCACTATCAGGATAGTTATATAGAACCAAAGAAGAGAAAGGAGGAAAAGGGAACAGAAGGTTTGTCTGAAGGCCCACTCCTCATGCTCGTGTACTTCAGTCAGCTGGACGTTGGAGGTATTTAATCCAAGGGTCCCAAATCTCGAAGACTGATCTTTCAGAATGCTGACCAGCTTTTTATTAAGCATGATCCACATCAGCTTCTGTTTCATAACAGCTAGGTCTACTACTGGTTCCTTCCAGGCAGTCCTTGATTTTTGCCACAAGAAAGATAAAATCTTTTCGAGTCTGAACGTGTTTGGAAACTAGCGATAGGCCCATTAAGAAGAGCCACTCTGGGGTTTATCACTATATTTACCATTTGGCACTGAAATTAATCAGGGCATGGACTCTTATCCAAAACCAATAAACTTTAGTACAGGTCCACCAAGTATAGAACATCATACCAGGATGACCACACCACCGAAAACACGAGGAGGACGTCCCCTGATACTTGAAAGTCTTTTTTATAGAATTTTCTTGACTCATTGGGTTTTTCCTCTTTAATCGTTCAGCTTTGAACTGGCATGCCGAATGGGCTACACACACATACTGTATAGGGCCAGTTTAGACACAAGCTAATTAACCTATCAGCCTGTCTTTGGGAATGTTGGAGGAAACTGGTGTACCCTGAGGGAACCCTCACAAAAAAAAAAGCAAACTCTGGCAAAAATTCAAACCAATGACTCCAGTGCCACAAGGAACAAGTGCTAAAAACTAAGCCACTGTCAAAATCATTTAAAAAAATAAATAAATACAAATAACACTCCATAATTTAGCCAGGCCTCGACAAAATCTGGGCGCCCGATCACAATTGTGACCTGGCGCCTGGGGAAGCTTAGGGCTGCAGAAGGCCGCAAAGCCGCGGCCTCAATTACCGGCCGTAACGATCGCGCCCGCCGGTAATTGAGGCCGCGGCTTTGCTGCCTTCACAGAAGGAAGCTGAGGCCTGCAGAAGGCTCAAAGCCGTGGCCTCAATTACCGGCCAGCGTGGGCCGGCCGGTAATTGAGGCCGCGGCTGTGCGTTTTTTGGTACCTAACCTTTTTAGCTGGCTCCTAGATTCTAAGCCTATTTGTCAAACCTTGATTTAGCTATTATTTTTTTTTATTTAATTTGTCAAAAAATGAAACTGCATACAGTACATTGATGTTTCCATTGACATTTTGGGTGGATCCACTGACATTTCATCCTCTACCTTAATGGCTGGAGCTTTATATTGCTTTCTCTATTAATTTGTGATCCTTCTTGTAGTATCCCGGAGACAGTGTTGTCACAGGACAAGGCCGCATTAATGGAAGGCTGGTGTATGTTTTCAGCCAGGTAAATTCTATAGCATGTGGTGTGAGTTGTGTATCCTAAACATGGAACCTGTTATGCGAGTAGAATCTGTTCTATTTTTCAGGACTTTACTGTGTTTGGAGGCAGTTTGTCTGGAGCTCATGCACAAAAAGTCTGCAAGGTAAGTAAATTGTGCACAGTGTTAGGTCTTGTCTCTCGGACTTGGTCTGACATATAATGCTCCAACTTTGCTGCTTTTCTCTGCCCCCAGCTGGCCCAATATACAATCTGGTAAGGTATAGCTGTAATATAATGGAGCCAAAACAGTCTGAAATTCTTTTTGCAGCTCTATAATTGACCCAGTCATGAAGTGGTACACACAGCTGTAAATTAGA
>NC_053492.1:104044471-104061971 GCF_905171775.1 Rana temporaria
ATTTAAAATATACACTAAACACTTCAAAGAATCTGGTGAAATGCAGCTCTGTTTTGTAAACCTCCGCCATGGAAGTCATACAAGAAGAATCCTGGATAAAAGCACACAACAACGTCACAGATGCAAGCTTTTCCAAGAATGCACTATTACTTTGTAACCTTGGCTTATCTATCATGGAGAGAACATCGGGTGGAGTGGGAACTTATGGCGTCTTAGCAGGGAAATAGTAAACAGGATTTGTTTTATAACCTACCTGAATTCAGCTGTGGGTAGGGCTGAAACAACTAATCGATTATGAAATTAATCAATTACAATTTTCATAATCGATTAATCGGCCAGTAACATATTGGGTTTAAAAAAAACGAAAATTAGCCCTTTATAGTACAAAAAGAGCAAATAATCACTACTGTTAATATTAATACGAAAAATCTTTGTACATTCACTGAGTGAAAGAATGTTGTTTGAAATTTTCACTTGCTTTTAACAATCTGTTTTAAAATGAATGTAATTTCTGAACGAAAACCACATACACTGTCTGAAAGTTCCTTTCACCAAGAAGTTTTCTATTATTTCTAAACTTTCCTAAAACGACCGTTGATTTGACCCCCACTGACGATTAGAAAATCGAATGAACATTCTTTTTTTTTTTTTTTTTTTTTTTTGAAGGAAGACATTGTTGTATGGCCAGCATATAATATATTACAGTTCTGTTTGAAAAACAGTCTTTTAACTTTTTTTTTTTTTTCTTTAAATTTTTTTATTTTTTTGTCGAAGTCTGATAATATTTAACAGATTCACCCTTTAATGGTATATACAGTATGTATCTCTTCTGTCTGTCCTCAGTGGATTAGAGATTTTGCTCCCCAACCATGTAGTTGGTTATTTATATTTACCACTTCATAGGGATATTTAAGAATAAAGTGTGTTTTTTTGTTTTTTTTTTGTTTTTGTTTTTAACTTTACATAATAAATTATACACCACACTTGGTTTTTAATGTTATTAACCGATTAATCGAAACAATAATCTGCCAACTAATCGATTATGAAAATAATCATTAGTTGCAGCCCTAGCTGTGGGCAGGTTTCCACATCAGAGGGGCTCTCATTTAGTGTCGATGGATCACCCTAGACAACCTGTAAAGTAATGTTTCTAAATATAAAGTATAGTATGACAGTGCAGAAGAATAACAATTGAAATTGTGGCACAAACAAATGCTAATGCACTATCCACATGAGTTGGCCTCTACTCCCCCTAGATACGCTTCCATAGGAAGCTCCACCTGAGACAAGAATCTATGAAATTACAAAAGAGGAACACCAGGGGGCGCCAGCTAAGTGCAGCATCAATGGGTTTTTGCCATTAAAAAGCCAAATGCAAATTCACAGAAATATAAAATCAAAGAGCTTATCTGCAGCCATGCCACATTTGATGGAAGCCGTCCACCTGAAGTGCCGCTTGTGACAGCAAACTGTTTTGTCAGTGAGAAGAACCACCAGGAGACACAAGGCAGGATGTGATGTCTCACCTGGGGCGGGCTGGTGGCAGTGCAGAAGAAATAATCCAGTGATTCAAATGATTATTTACAACTGTAAAAAGAGAGATTGCTTTCTGATTATCATGTCTAGGGACTGTCAGCAGTTCAGTTTCAGCTGGTCCTGTAATGGGTAAAGCACACCTTGCTTTGGGGGTACTGCAATTGTAGACGGTAGACAGGAGGCAGGAATTGTGTAGGAGGCTCTAACCCATGTCATCTGTTTTTAGAGGAATGTGCTGAGTTCTGGCGTCGTGCCTCAGATTTCTCTGATTATGGGTCCCTGTGCTGGAGGTGCTGTCTATTCCCCTGCCCTAACTGACTTTACATTCATGGTTAAGGTAAGTGTGTAATCCATAGCAGCACAGCAGTGTTTACATGGTGGCCACTTAAAGTAGATAATGAAAAAAAACGTACTCTGAAGGCTACAATTACATGAAGTATCTTCCAGGCCATACAAGATATGGTCCACAGGGACAATCTAACTTGTAACAATCCCAAAAGGAACAGTAAATATCAGCCATGAAAATCCAACACAATTGGATGGTGTGACTATGGTTGTCTTAATGTACCCATAGACATGGGATAAGCAAGACTTAGTCTGGCTGTTTTATAAGTTGTGTTTGGCAAGAATCTCATACCTATGGGAAATATTTTAGTGATTATAGCAAAATTGAATATGTACTCCTCTCAATTTGAACTCGGTCTTCACATTGTCCATTTACTGGTGTTTCTGCAGAGTAGCTGATTTCGCTTTGCTAAATAAGGAATTCATTTGGGCTATATGGACTCTTCAAGTTGAAGGTGAAGCCATAGCCAGACTTATGTGTAGGCATATGAGTGCTGAGCTGGTTATGTTATTTACAGCAACCAATTCTGTTATTCCCTTCATGCTTAAGGCCTCATTCACACTTGGCTGTTCGGGTCCGTCTGTCGGCGGACCTGAACGGCCGCTCCATGCATCGCTATGGAGCGTCGGATGTCAGCGGAGACATGTCCGCTGACATCCGACCCGATCCGACCCGCTAAAAACAGACGTATGGGGGCCACGTCCCCATCCGTCCATGCGGATCAGATCGGGTAAGATCTGATGAAAACGGACATGCTGTCCGTTTTCATCAGATCGCTCCATAGGGACACAGCAGTGCCCGACAAGCCCCTCCCCGCTCAGTGAGCAGAGAGGAGCTTGTCATCGTCGGCTCTGCGGACTGATCTCCCGCCAACTGTCAATGAAGCCTTAGAAATGGGGTGATCTGATTGGTATCTATTTGTTTATCATTATGTGTAATAAAAAAAAAAACAGTTTACCCCTGCCATGTAAATTCTACCATAACAATGTGTGTTTCTCTTCCCAGGACACTTCCTACCTCTTCATTACTGGTCCAGATGTAGTGAAGTCGGTGACCAATGAGGATGTGACACAGGAAGACCTAGGAGGGGCCAAAACCCACACTGCCCTTTCAGGTTATTGAAGCTTATTTAAAGCAACACCTCGATTTATTTTGTTATATCTGTTCAGCTTTCTGTCTAGAATCAGATCAGTCTTCCTTTATGCCCAGAAACCTTGTAAATTTAACAATTGTGAAAAAATGGGAAAACTCTTGTCAACCTTGTACGACCACAGCACCATGAACACAGCAGGGAGCTGCTGCTGCTTAAAATGTTTTAAACCCCCCCCCCCCCCCAAAAAAAAAAATCCTGTTTCTTTTAAAGCATGTTACACAGCACAGTGCTTGTGCTGTGTAATTTGGCCCCCTGTATCGCCTAAAAACCTGGCTGATCCTGCCTGGCTATACCCTCCCCTTTGTAAACTATCCACAGTAGATCATGGCTGCTGAGCCCCAACACCGTCGTCAGTTTACATGCCTCCGTCAGTGCCCGTGCCCGCCCCCCCTCCCCTCCAGCTGCTAAAATGTACTTTTATTGTCCTATATAATCCTCATTGGTTCCTAATGATAGCTGCTCCTGTCTGTGTTTTATAAAAAAAAATAAGAATGCCTTGTTTACCTGATTTTCAAAGCATCTTTCACGTGACCATCTGTGTCTCTCCTCTCCTCATCCCGTCTGACGTCAGTGGGGGAATTTCGACCCTGCCTGCTGCATCTGTCAGATGAGGAGAGTGCCGGCCGGGTTCACGTGAGGGTTGGGAGATGCTCTGAAATGAGGTACAGAAGGTATTTATTTTTTTATAATACAGAGACAGGAGCACCTGTCATTAGGAAGCAAGGTGGATTCTATGAAGTTGTCAATGTGGGTTACCAACTACTTCAAAGAATAAGTTCACTTTTTGAAAAAGAATGCATTTATTTTTTTTATTTTTTTGGAGCCTCTAAAGCATGGGTGCTCAACCTGTGGCTCTCCAGCTGTTGCAAAACTACAATTCCCATAATGCCTCAGCCTTTGGGAAACATGCTTGTACCTGTCAGCGGCTTGCAATGCCTCAGGGGAATTGTAGTTCCGCAACAGCTGGAGAGCCACAGGTTGAGCACCCATGCTCTAAAGCATTGCACAAGTGATCAGCAGATTGCTGGTGCTATGCAGGTCTCCAGCAGAGCAGTGTATCTGCTTGCCTGAACATCCTGTAGGGGTTGCAAAGGCTGCGGGACCTTGTTATTTTCTATGCCCAGAGCCCTGTCAATCGGTGATACAGCCGGGCGTGCGGAGCCCCACTCGGAACACTTTTTTTTTTATTGTGACAGCTAGCGAGGAGGGAGAAGAACCCTGCTAGCTGTCGCAGCGGGGATGGGGGAGGTACGGCGTCCAGTCTGTTCGTTATATGGGTGTAACATGTTCCGAAAGGTGAATGTATTCTTTAATTGTCCAGTGGTGCCATAAATGAACATCAGTTACAGATGTATATTTCTGCTACTACTTTTAGATAAAATCTAGGCGACATGTAAAATCATTCAATCCATTTTTTGTACTCTCAGGTACCTATGCTAAACTAAAATTCCACAGTATTTATTATTGTCTGGGCTTGCTTGCTTACTAGGATTGGAGTGCCAAGGACACAATTGTAGGCAGCAACCAGTCACTAGCATGACACTGGAAGAGGCATTTGATGCAAATTTTCTCTCATTTTTCCTTTGCAGGGGTGGCTCATCGAGCTTTTGAAAATGACATAGATGCCTTGTTAAACCTGCGGGAATTCTTTAACTACCTCCCGCTAAGCAACAAGGATGCAGCACCAGTCAGGGAGTGTCATGACCCAAGGTAAGCTGTTTGGGAGGAATTAACAAAGAGTGGTACAGGCACAATGCTTGCACTGTTCTTCTAAGCATACAAAACAGAGCAGATGCTGCTCTTAATTCACAAAGGGGCACACAAGCCTATTCTTTCTTAGTTTCGACCAAGCGTTCCTGTCAGTGTCAATGCAGATGATTCCTGCTGAATGCTCTGCGTAACAAAAAAGGAGCGCAAATACATGTACAGTATGTTTTCAAAATAGGGAGCAACGTTATCTAAATATATACAGTACATGCCTACAATGAGGAGAAAAAAGTATTTGATCCCCTGCTGATTTTGTACGTTTGACCACTGACAAAGAAATGATCCGTCTATAATTTTAATGGTAGGTTTATTTTAACAGTGAGAGATGAAATAACCACAAAAAAAATCCAGAAAAAAAAATTCTAAATTGATTTGCATTTTAATGAGTAAAATAAGTATTTGACCCCTTTGCAAAATATATATACTTGGTGGCAAAACCCTTGCTGGCAATCAGAGGTCAGACGTTTCTTGTAGTTTGCACACATCTTGGAAGACATTTTGTCCCACTCCGCTTTGCAGATCCTCTCTTCAAGTCATTAAAGTGGAGTTCCACCCATAAATATAACATTACATCAGTAGTTTTAAAAAAATGTCATTAGTCCTTTACGAATTTTTTTTTTTTTTTTTAGATGCCTTCAAAGTGTTGTTGCTAGGCAGAATAGTTAATCTTCCCACTGCCTGCACCTAGGTGCTTAATGCTTCCTAACCTACACTGCACAGACTCCTGGGAATGTAGTGGGTGTAACTTTCCAGGAGTCTGTGCACTCCCCAGTCTCAAAGAATCATGTGACTTGGACAGCACAGGTGCAGAAACCTAATCTGACACTGCTTCTGCAGCACTGAGCATGTGCGAGATTTGCAAGGCTGAAATCCAGGAAGTCATACAGTCTGGCTTCATGATGCACACACTTAAGATGGCCCCAGTCAATTTCTATTTTATAAAGTGTCTAAATGCTGTAACAACTTAACAAAACGGACCTTAGTTTACAGACTAACTTTACTAGAATACATTAAGCTTGTGTATTACAGGGGTATTTATATTTAAAAAGTGAAATTGTGGCCGGAACTCCGGTTTCAAGGCTGACATTTTGGTAACTGGAATCTTCAGCTCCCTCCACACATTTTCTATGAGATTAAGGTCTGGAGTTTGGCTAGGCCACTCCAGGACCTTTTAATGTGCTTCTTCTTGAGCCACTCCTTTGTTGCCCTAGCTGTGTGTTTTGGGTCATTGTCCTGCTGGAATACCCATCATTTTCAATGCCCCGGTTGCGGTAAAGGAGGTCCTCACCCTAAATTTGACGGTACATGGCCTGTCCATCGTCCTTTTTAATGCAGTGAAATTGTCCTGTCCCCTCTGCAGAAAAACACCTCCAAAGCATAATGCTTCCACCTCCATTTTTGACAATGGGGGTGTTCTTGTGGTCATAGACTGCATTCCTCCTCCAAACTCGTTGAGTTGATGCCAAAGAGCTCGATTTTGGTCTCAACTGACCACAACACTTTCACCCAGTTCAACTCTGAATCATTCAGATGTTCTTTAGCAAACTTCAGATGGGCCTGTACATGTCCTTTCTTGAGCAGGGGGACCTTGTGGGCACTACAGGATTTTGATCCTTCACGGCATTGTGTGTTACCAATTGTTTTCTTTGTGACTATGGTCCTAGCTGCCTTGAGGTCATTCACAAGATTCTCCTGTGTAGTTCTGGGCTGATTCCTCACCGTTCTCATGATCATTACAACTCCACAAGGCAAGTTCTTGCATGTACCCAGACCAAGGGAGATTGACAGTAATTTCCCTTTTTGGGCTTATGTCTGCCTTAATCCCAGTAGTACACTGGGGACAACTTCACATAAGAGTCCTACAGTACCACCTTTTGCGAATATTCGCACCAACTGTTGTCACCCTCTCACCAAGCTGCTTGGAAATGGTCTTGTAGCCCATTCCAGCTTTGTGGAGGTCTACAATCCTGTCTCTGTCTTCTTCTTTCAAATGTTAACAATTCATTAAAAAAATAGCACAAAATGATTCCTTATATGTATCTTATTCTTAGTAAAGAGTGAAACAACCTTAATTAGCATACTAAAAGAGAAGGGAGGGAAAATAAATAATATTTACTGGAATAGAAGAGACAGCCGGGTCAGGGGGTCCATACATTATTTTACCCAATTTTGATATTATAATTGTACTATTTCTCATTCCTTCCCGCTCTTTGTTCCTCCCCACTTAATACTACTCCATTAATCTCTTTACCGTTAATTTCGTATAGCCCTTCACTCGCCAGGTTGTCTCCCCTCTCCCAGCTAGGTCTCAAGGTCACAATAACCTTAGCTCTACTGAATCATCCCGCATATGCCTTTCGATCAGATGATATATTTTGGTTATTCTCCACCCCTGCTGTAATTCTTACTCTCTAAAGAGGGACACTTTTTATTTATTTTTTCATCCATGGTTTCCACATCTCCTCAACGTCCTTAAGGTTACCTCTTTTTATGTAGACTGCTCTTTCTTTACAAATCGTCTCATTTTTATTACCCTAATCCATTCTTTTACTGCCGGGGGCATTGTCGCCTGCCATCTCATGGCTATTAATTTTCTGGCTTGGACATCTCAATATTACAACTGTAGTGCTCTTCTTCGCCTCCCGTTCTCTCCTGTACCCCAATACACAGTGTGGCCTCCTTCTCCACCACTGTTCCAAATGTGTCACTCCTTAAGCACTCCTTCCCAGTACCAAAACGGCTTTGGGCGGTGCCACACCATGTGTATTAGGTCTCCAGGCCCTTGGCATCTAGGACATTTATCATCTGGTGGTCTTCCAAACTTAAACAGGCGCTTAGGCATATAATAAGATCTATTTATCAACATCAGGTGGGAGACTTTTTTGCGGGGGTGAAACTGAAACCTTTGGTCCCATCTCTAGCATTCTCCTCCACTGCTCCTGTGTTATTTCCCCTATATCTTCTTCCCATTTCTCTCTTACTTTAAGGAGGTTAGACCCTGTGTTGACTTTTTTGCTTATCTGCCAATATAATTCAGCTATAAGACCCTTGGTTGGGCCTACCTTGACTAAGTTTTGGAAGAGAGGCATTTTATTCCAGTCTAGGGTTTGGGCTTTGAGGGCATGCTCTACCTGAATGTACGTAAAAAATGAGTGTTGCGGTTTATTAAATTCCTCTCTTAAATCCAGGAACCTCCCTATACCTATCACCCTTATACAGTTGTCTCAGCCTTTTAATGCCATGTATTTCCCATTCCCCAACCTTTCCTATGTGGAGGATTTCCTGCAGGTTGGTATTATTCCACAGAGGGGTGTATTCAGTAAATCCAGTGTATCCCATCAGTTTTTTTTAACTGTTTTCCATATTTTAGTTATCATTTTTACTGTTTGGTTCCTATAGCTAAAGGAGTCTGCCTCAATAATAGTATCATGTACAGCTCCATTGAGCATTATTCTCCCATTAGGGGTACCCCCTCCCGGGGTATTACATCCCATTAGTTGTTGTAATTGTGCCGATGGGTAATAACTATCAGGGTGGGGAACTGCGAGACCTCTTATTACTGGGAGCTGTAGTGTACGAAGTCGAATCCTGGCTTGCCCCCCTTTCCATATTGGCTCTCTGAAAAGCATTTCAATTTTATTAAACCATTTTCTACAGATCCAAACTGGAGAGTTATGTATTATATACAGCAGTTGTGGCTGCCAGCCACTGACAGGGGGAGCCGTTTCCAGATATCATTTTTTTGTTCAAATTTGGCCAGTAAAGGGATTCGATTTTTGTTTATATATTGGTTGGGGTCTTTTGTCACCAATATCCCCAAATATCTCAATGTATCCATCACCGTCAGTTGTGGCATTCCCACTGCTACAACTTCTCCATTTGGATCTACTGGCCATAACTCAGATTTCTCCCATTTTCTCTCTAAGACCGTAAAGCTACCAAATTCCTCTACTATACTCATTACTTTTTACCAGTGATTGTTCCGTATCTCCCAGGTAGAGGAGAATATCATCGGCATATAGCGCGATTCTTTCGTCTCCCGTCTTCCTCTGAAATCCAATTATCTCAGTGCTTGACCTTATGGCTATTGCCAAAGGTTCCATCGCTATGGCGACAAAGGGCACCCCTGTCTTGTCCCCCTCTCCAGGACAATCTTTTTTGAAAGTTCATTATTCTAAGCTTAGCGCTAGGGTTATCATAAAGCATTTTTATCCATCCGGTAAATATCGGGCCAAATCCAAATTTCCCCAGCACCCTCCAGATATCCCATTCTACACTATCAAAGGCTTTGGTCACATCCAGTGATAATACAGCTCTTGTTCCCTCATTCTCCGTCGGGGTTTGTAAGTTTAAGAATGTCCTTCTGATGTTCATACTGGTGAATCTATTAGCTATAATTCCTATCTGATCCGGCTGGATAAGTTTTGAGATGAGCCTATGAAGCCTCGATGCCAAAACCTTAGCCACTATCTTGGCATCGGAGCATAAGAGGGAAATTGGTCTATATGCAGCAGGGTCTAAGGGGTCCTTCCCTTCTTTTGGCATAACTATGATGGTTGCTTCCAACATTGACGCAGGGAGTCTTCCTTCCGTGGCTGCTCCATTTAATGCTTTTATGAGCTCTGGTAGTAGTACTTCTCCATAATATTTATATATTTGTCGGGAGCCTGTCTCTGGGCCAGGCGACTTTTGATTTGGCATATCTGCTACTGCCTGCTGGATTTCTAAAAGTGATATTGGGTTTTCTAATTCTTCCCTTTCCACTTGTGTAATGGCCGGGATCTCCAACCTCCCCAAGAAATCCTCCATTTCTCTTTCCAGCCCCACCTTTTGTGTAGTATAAAGTTGTTGTGTTTTTTTTATAGTACGCCCGAAAGGTCTGTACTATCTCTGAGGTATCTGATGTTATTACCCCTCCTACTGATCTAATTGATCGAATGTCGGAAGGGGGGGAGTTAGACTTCACCAATTGCGCCAGCATCCTTCCGACGCTTTCACCCTCTGCAAAGGAGGACTGCCGCATAAAAAGTCGTCTGATCTCTACTTCCCGTGTGATTACTATCTTATATACTTGTTGTTTCTCTAGCCATATTTTCTTCTCCAATGTTGGATCTGTTGCATAGTTGTTTTCTGCCTCCAATACCTCTCTCCGGGTATTTTCCTCCCCCAACTTTTTTTATTAAATTTGGCCCACCTGCTAGATCAGGATACCCCTAAGGTATGCCTTCAGGGTGTCCCATAATATCCCGGTACTTGTAGTACCTTCGTTAATGTCTACAAATTCCCTCAGTTTGGGCAGGACCTCATCCGTTTCCTTTATTAGCTCGAACCAATATGGACTGATTTTCCACTCTCTCTGGGTTTTTTTGTCCCCCTAAATTTAAGGTTAAAGGATCACTAAAGGAAAAACATTTTAGCAACATTTTGCTAAAATTACTGTTTACATGGTATAGAGACATAATAGTTAACGGATTCCTTTTAAAAAGGATTAAAAATAGATAAACAATCATATAATGTGCCTCCTAGATGCAAAAACGAAAGTGAAAGTAGTTTAGTCTGCATGTTATTTCAAGCCTCTGTGCTGGACAGTGCCATAGAGAGTCATGGCTAGGAAAACGAAACTAAAGTCTCCCATGACTTTTTTCATACGGAGCCGGACAACCAGGAAGTGTCCAGAACAGGGCAGAATTACAGCAACATCAGAGCAAAAACGAGCAATGAGGACATGAAACCAGGACTGCAGTAAGGTAAAGGAAGCCATTTAGCTAAAAAAAATATATTTCCTTTAGTGACCCTTTAACACCATTGGGGAATGGTCTGACACTCCTCTTGGCAGATATACTATTTTCCCATGGTCTGTAGCGCTCTATCATTCCCCAAGGCCATATCTATCCTGGAGAGTGTGGAGTGCGTACTTGAGTAGCAATAATATTGCTGATCGCCCGGATTCCGCACTCCACATATCCATTAATCCAACTTCTTCCATAAATTGACTCAATCAGCTCTTCCCTATAGGGTCTAGACACATTGGCGCGGGAAACCTATCAACCTTTTGGTCTAAGATCTCATTGAAGTCTCCTACAACTAGAACCGGCACCTCTTCCTTACCCAACATAAATTCATTTAATCTGCGCATTATATCTATTTTGAAAGGTGGAGGAACATACATATTCGCTACTACATACAGTCGATTATCAATAGAGCAATACAAAAAGATATACCGGCCATTCTCATCTATGCTGGTCTGTCTGCAGGAAAATCTTACCCCAGCTCTCACCATAACACTCACTCCCCTAGAGTAAGTAGAGTGTACTGAGTGGTACTGGATAGGATATTTTTTATTCTGTAATTGTTGGATTGTATTCTTTGTTAGGTGTGTTTCCTGCAGGCAGACCAGCTCTACCCCATATCTTTCCATCGTAGAGAACACTGCTGCTCTTTTTGCTGCTGTCCCCAAACCCCTAACATTCCATGAGCCTATATTTAATGTTTTACTTTTGCATTTACGGGTGGGGAGTATATCATAAGGAAACGGGGGTACTGATCCACCAAAAAAAAAGTACATAACTAATCTCTATCCTAATTTTCTTTGTTTTATATTGTAGTCCCGTGCCTACTTCTCATTTGCAGTGTTTTTTAGAAATTATATCACAGTAACCCAATAAAGTGTATATGCCATCGATGATTATTTCCATATGGATTTCAAACTCTATTTTACTATACCAATCTTTTCCCCATTGTGTGTTACCTTGCAACCTCCCACTGTGTTTCATTGTATTATTCTTTTGTGCAGTGTCATTAATTTCTATACTCTCCTTTAGTTCATATCTTACATGCATTAGTGAAAAATGTATTCCTATGTGACCTGCGCTCTCCCATCTTCCCCCCTCCACCTATCCCGGTGTTTCCCTAAGGGGTTTTCAGTGACCGTTTCCCACACCACTTGTTCCTCATATTTACTCCCTCCCAGTCCCATTCATCATCTGTGCGCATCTTACCCCCCTCCCCTCCCCATATTTTATTTAGTTTTTATTATTGTTAATTTCTTATTTCCCCCTAGGAGAGAGACAGAGCAAAAAAAAAAGATATATTTCGCTCCCCCCTCTCCCCCTTCCTCTGCACCATCTTCCCCCTTCACCTAGGTTATCTACAGCTTATCCTTGTTCTCTTCCAACCACCTCTCTACACTCGCCGGAGTATCAAAAAATCTGGGTTCCTCCCAATGCCACTACACGTAGCCTTGCTGGATAAAGAAGAGCATAAGTCAGCTTATATCTTTGCAGTGCACGCTTAACGGGAATAAACTCTGCTCTACGCTTCTGTAATTCCGGTGAGAAGTCAGAATACAATGATATCTTAGTGTCTTTAAAAATATATATTTTCCGCCTCTCTTGCTAGCCGCAACAGTGTCACTTTGTCCCTATAATTTAGAAATTTCAGGAGAAGCGGACTGGGATGTCCCCCTGCTGGTGGAGCCCTGAAGGGGACTCTATGTGCTCTTTCAATTGAGAACGTTGTTGAAAATGTCTCTCTTCCAAAAATTTTGAGCCATTTTTCCAGGAACTCTATGGGGTTGGAACCCTCACTCTTTTCGGGCAACCCCACCAGTCTAACATTGTCCCTTCTAAGCCGGTTCGCCATCTCATTTTTGAGGCATATCTGCACATCTGTTCTTTCAGAATTTTCACCTCATTTATTAATGGGAATACGTCATCTTCCAGTTGGCTTGTCCTCGCTTCCACGGCAGATGTTCTTTCTGCTGTTTTTTGTAAGTCTCGTTGAACCAGTATCAAGTCCTCCTTGACTATGCAAATCCCCTTTATCTCGGACTCCTTAAATACCAAATCACTCGTTTGCAAGTCGTTCAAAATATGGCCGCTCGACTTGTGACTGGGAAAAAAAACATGGGAATCAATCTCACCTTCTCTGAGATCCCTTCATTGGTTGCCAGTAAAAGACAGAATCACTTTCAAGGCACTCTGTCTAACGCATAAGTGTGTTCAGGGAAATGCCCCCCAATATCTATGCGAAAAACTAAAAAAGCTCACAACCCCAATCGCGTTCTGCGATCCACCAACCAAAATCTACTCCAGATACCCAAAGCCAGATACAAGTCCAAAGGAGAACGAAGATTTGCAGTCCAAGGACCCAGACTATGGAACGCTCTACCAACCAGCATCCAATTGGAGGTGAACTACCTGGCCTTCAGAGGAAAAATCAAAACCCATCTCTTTTGAGGGCTAAAGTTTACTTAGGAATTGGATACTAAGCACCCAGAGGTGATTTAGTTTGCATGTGTTGCGCTATAAAAGTTTCTCACTCACTTCTTTCATCTGATCGCAAAGTTCTTTTAATGTGCTCTTGCATGCATTCACAGCTGTGAATACGTATTTTAATGTTGGTTCCTTCTCTAGGGGTAGGCACGACTCTGCTGTTGCACCCAAACTTTGTTGTGTCTGCCCTGGGGTTTTATTACTTGATGTTTTTACTATTGGGGTCCCTATAGAGCCCTGTGGTGGTGCTGCTGCTATTGATTGTCTTTGGCTTTTTCTATCTGCCGTGCCTCCCTGCTGAGCTTTGAGCTGTGTCGCCTTTTTTATTGGCGTAGGCATCTGTGCCGACGAGTGGGCATATTGCTCCAGTTTTGCCGCAGCTGATGCCTGCTGTAGGTTCTTCTCTTTTGCAGAGCGTAGCAGTTGCATCTCTGCGTTTTCTACTTAAGAGGAATATGCTTATCCCCTAATCCATACAATATTAGGCCGAAGTACTACTAAAGAAACAAAAAATAACAAAGTTAAACCAGCGACTTTTGGAGCTGTCTGCAGATCTCACTTTGTTTATTACCCTTCTTGTGAGAGAAGAAAAAAAAATGTAAGGTACTAGCTATGCACCATTTGCTCAAAGACCTCAAACAGAAGCGCTTGTTTTTAACTTCAGGGTACTCAAACTTAAAGGTTGTGCTCCAGCATACAGCAATAAGGAGGGCGGAAATCAGTACTCATAGTTCATAATTCATAGCTGCAAATGTTCAATCGCCAGGGAAGCACCGTCAAGCAGAGCAAAGAAATCGCAAAAAAGTTGCTGCAATTCTATAGGGTATTCTATGGGTTATTACCCACTTCCCCCCCTTTTTTTTTTTCTCCAGGTTTTTTAACCCTAGCACAGAACCAGCTATATAGGGTTAACCGGAGAAATAACAGTTCCTGTGTCCCAAAGAAAAATGTAAGTATGCAGCAAGCTTCAACCTTACCAGACATGCAGAAATACTTATACAAATGCCATCTATTGCAATGTGGTCAATGCTCAGTCCAACCCTTTGTCACTTCTTATGTACTTGGTCAGCATGCCTCATTCCCCCTTCTATTCGCACAGTCTTTATGGAATAAGAGGTATTCAGGCAAAAAAACAATGCACAGCATGCCATTAACAGTCCATTACTCACATAACCTTCAGTCTAGGAGGGGGGCTTCCCAGGACCAGGACATAAAACTTGACACTTGTTGCTTGAGTTGCTTGGATAGAACACAGAACCACATAAGACAGCCTTAGGAAAACTGTGCCCACTCTGCTCACAGCTGCTCATAACTCCCAATCCCCGCTCCTCGCAGCTCCCAGGCTCGGTCACCCACTCCTCATGGTTTTCATAAATTTCACAGCTCCATACGGCTTCACCCACATCACGCTGTATTATACTGCTGTATTGCACTGTGCGACCATTCAGCTGTGGAGCTCCGTAACCTCTCCTCCTTAATCTCCTCAAATTCCTCAAACTCGGTTAACCCAGGGGGCTGTGAGTCTACAAGGCTATGTGGTGACTCCTCAGCTGCCCACGCAGTACTCACTCACACGCGGGCGGGCGGCGGTCACGCATCTCCAGTCACGAGGAGGACCGGGGAGAGAGCCAGGAACCCGAGCGGCGGGGGTGCAGCGCCCAAGCTTGTGTAGCACTGTACCGCCTTCTGTCTTCCTTCTGCAGGGGCTCCGTCAGGGGATCTCAAGGCTTCGGGTATTACACGGCCGTCCAGCACGGTACGGGGAGACACACACTCACACTCAACCCTCACTCCTCCATCCGGTCACGCCCCCGTCCCTGACATCTGTGGACAGCTCTTTGGTCTTGACTGTGGTGGAGAGATTGGAATCTGATTGCTTCTGTGGACAGGTGTCTTTTATACAGGTAACAAGCTGAGATGAGGAGCACTCCCTTTTAAGAGAGTGCTCCTCATTTCAGCTCATTACCTTAATAGAAGACACCTTGGAGGCAAAAATCTTGCTGATTTAATAGGGCAGGGCTCGACAAATCCCGGGCGCCAGATCGCCATGGCAAATAGAAATAGATTTTATTTTTTATTTTTTTGTGAGCTGGCGCTATCTGGTGGTGAGCCGTTGGTATTACAAGTTATTACCACCAGATCTGTAAGCTGGCGCCATCTGGTGGTGGTCGTTGGTATTACAAGTTAAGCATTACAAGTTAAACAGCAATTCTAATGTAATTTTTCACTATTTTCACTGCCATCTTCTTCCCTCTAATTGGAACCCCCAAACATTATATATATTTTTTATCCTAACACCCTAGAGAATAAAATGGCAATCGTTGCAATACTTTCTGTCATGCCGTATTTGCGCAGCGGTCTTGCAAGCGCACTTTTTTGGGGAAAAAAATTACACTTTTTTTAATTAAAAAATAAGACAACAGTAAAATTATCCCCATTTTTTTTAATATTATGAAAGATAATGTTACGCCGAGTAAATTGATACCCAACATGTCACGCTTCAAAATTACGTCCGCTCGTGGAATGGCGTCAAACTTTTACCCTTTAAAATCTCCATAGGCAACGTTTAAAAAACTCTACAGGTTGCATGTGTTGAGTTAGAGGAGGTCTAGGGCTAGAATTATTGCTCTCGCTCTACCAATCGCGGCGAATACCTTACATGTGTGGTTTGAACACAGTTTACATATGCGGGCGCTGCTCACGTATTTGTTCGCTTCTGCGCGCAAGCTCGTCGGGACGGGGCGCGTTTTCTGGCTCCTGGATTCCAAGCAAATTTGTCAACCCCTGTAATAGGGGATCAGATCAAATCAAAATGCAAATCAATTTATAACTTTTTTTTTTTTTCTTTGCGTTTTTCTGGATATTTTTGTTCTTCTGTCTCTCACTGTTTAAAATAAACCTCTCATTCTGGGACACTTGGTTGGAAAAGGCCACCACATGTACTGAGATAGAAGTGGATCCTGCTTAGCAGGTTTTTGTTCTGTTTTTTAGGTTTTTTTTTCTACTCGCCAAACACTGTGTATAGGACACCATTTTAATTTAGCAGAGGCAAGACGTGTCATACTATTATCCAATGTATGCATTCAAATATGTCTGGTTTTTATATTTTTATCATTTCTCTTTATTTTTCTTCCAAACCTGTAAAATGCTTGAATTCTAATTATAAGATGCCCTCTTTTCAAAGGACTATGTTTGTAAAAAAAATAAACCTATCATCAATTGACTGATCATTTCTTTGTCAGTGGGCAAATGTACAAAATCAGCAGGGGATCAAATACTTTTTCTCCTCACTGTATAAAAAATGTAATGCATTGTAGGGAATACCATAGCATAACCGAATCAAGTGTTTGTTAGACTTGTCTTCTCCGAGTAGCATTGATTGTATAGTTTTTAAATCCTGACATTCTGCTGAAGAAAACTGGCTTTTAGAAGATGTAGTAGTTCCATTACAATGCAGTGATTTTTGTTTGTATTACAGCGACCGTCTCGTATCTGGATTAGACACCATAGTTCCCATGGAGTCCACTAAAGCCTATGACATGTTGGATATCGTCCATTCGGTAATACTGCTGCGATGTAGCTACCTTGCTGTTGCAGTATAACGGGGTTCGACAAATTCCGGGCGCCAGGTCGCCGTTGCGCCTAGAATTAGGATTGTTAAATCTTCACTTACCTCATCCTTCGATTTTGCTTTTAAATGTCCTTATTTCTTCTGATAAATCCTCACTTCCTGTTCTTCTGTCTGTAACTCCACACAGTAATGCAAGGCTTTCTCCCTGGTGTGGAGTGTCATGCTCGCCCCTCCCTTGGACTACAGGAGAGTCAGGACGCTCTCTACATTGCAGATAGAGAAAGGAGCTGTGTGTTAGTGGGCGTCCTGACTCTCCGTAGTCCAAGGGAGGGGGCGAGCACAACATTCCACACCAGGGAGAAAGCCTTGCATTACTGTGTGGAGTTAGACAGAAGAACAGAAAGTGAGCATTTCTCAGAAGAAATAAGGACATTTAAAAGCAAAATGGAAGGATGAGGTAAGTGAAGGAGGACTGCACTAAGGTAAAGGAAGCTACTTAGGGAAAAAAAATTGTACCTTTACAACCCCTTTAAGGGACCTTGCTTTTTGAGCATATTGGAAGCGTATTTGCATAACAAGTATTTTTGCAACACACAGACAAGTGTAATATTTGTCCAGATAATGTCTTAATGAGAATATTCTAAATAATCCAAATTGGATACTGGCAGCAAGCAGTAATGGTCCTTGTACACAATTATCTTTTAATGCATTAGGTGCCTATATGGGATCGTGACATTTTTTGTTTTTTCTTTTTCCAGATTGTTGACGAGCAAGACTTTTTTGAGATTATGCCCAACTATGCCAAAAATATTATTGTGGGCTTTGCCAGGATGAATGGCGGAACAGTTGGCATT